>NW_027495215.1:0-38902 GCF_021521415.1 Bidens hawaiensis | reverse complement strand
GAGACCGAGAGGTGATAAGAAGTTAGGGTTGTCTCATTGCCTTTGCATGCTAGAATAAGGATTGCGCGAGAGCGAGTTCGTTTCTTGTCAGGTTTAGGTGTTTGAGCGACTAGTTGATCTATTTTGGTTTAAGTTGAATTGTTCCTCTATCCTTGGTTGTGTAGTATTCATTACCATTAGGGTCGAGTGTTGGTGAGACCGAGAGGTGATCTAGCATTAGAACACGTTAGCAATTGTTTCCCGGTTTGGTCGTTTTAGCCGATTTTGAGTAGTTAGGGTTTGTTGTGTGAGACCGAAAGGTAATCCAGTGAGCCCGACCGATCCTTAGTCGTGTCATCTTTAGGAACCGGTGTCTATATATCATTTAATCCATTAGCTTGTTAGGCCTACAATTTGATTCAGACCTAGGTAGACGTTTTTCTCCATCCTAAGTTAACACAGTTAGTTCCCCGTTAAGTTTTCTATTTTCGGTAAGTTTGTTAGTCAGTCTAGTTAGTTCAGTTAAGTATTTAAAAATCAAAAATCAATATAATTATTATTCTAAGGTAGGTCTTGTCTAGGGTTAGTGATCTTTAGCGTTCTGACGTGTCCACGTGTTCGATACTCGACTTCCTAAGTCTATACTACTTGCGATCGGTACACTTGCCGGTTGTGTGTGGTTTTAGGATTTTCGTTTTAATATTAAAGCTTAGTTGTGATGGTCATTATTATAAGGTTATTAGACACACATCAGCGGTGCCTACCTAGCGTATGTTGTTAGCGCTTTGGCGGAGGCAAAGAAAGTAAAAGATGTTCCCATGGTGTGTGACTATCCAGAAGTGTTCCCTAAGAACCTTCCGGGGTTGCCACCGGAACGAGAGGTAGAATTTCAGATAGAGTTAGTACCATGAGCACAGCCCGTTGCGAAAGCACCTTACTGTCTGGCGCCGTCCGAGATGATAGAACGATTTCCCAGCTGCAGGAAATCCTCGAAAAAGGTTTCATACGACCAAGTGTCTCCCCGTGGGAGCGCCGGTGTTATTCATTAAGAAGAAAGATGGAAGTATGAGAATGTGCATTGACTATCACGAGCTGAATAAGTTTACGTGAAGAATAGATATCCGTTGCCATGGAATGACGATTTGTTTGATCAGTTACAAGGTTTAATATGGTTCTCGCGGATAGACCTTGGATACGGATTTCATTAGTTGAAGGTGAAGGAGGCAGACATCCCTAAGACAACATTTTGGATGCGGTAGGGACACTATGAGTTCCTCGTGATGTCATTTGGTCTAAGGAATGCTCCGGCAGCATTTATGGACATGACGAACATGGTATGTCGGCCGATGTTAGATAAGTCGGATATCGTCTTCATCAATGATATACTGATTTACTCGAAGAGCAAGTCTGACCACGCTAAGCATCTGAGAGAAGTATTAAAAATCTTGAAGGACAAGAACTGTATGCCAAGTTTTCAAAGTGCGCATTTTGGCTGCGGGAAGTACAGTTTCTAGGTCACATAATCAATCCTGAGGGAAATACCATGAACTCAGCGAAGATTGAGGTGATAAATAATTAGAAGACTCCTAAAACCCAACTGAGATACGTAGTTTCTTAGGGTTGGCAGGCTATTATAAGAGGTTCATTCAAGGTTTCTCCAAGATAGCCGCACCGTCGACCGGGTGTGACCCGAAAGACAGTAGTGTTCAATTGGGGTAAGTTTCAGGAAGAGGCGTTTGAAGAATTGAAGAGCAGGCTCACACAGGCTCCAATCCTTGTTTTACCCAATGGTAATGAGGATTTAGTAGTTTGTGCTGATGCTTCGCATCGAGGGTTAGGTTGCGTGTTAATGCAACAAGGAAAGGTCATAGCGGATGTGTCCAGACAGTTGAAGTCTAATGAAAGTGCGTACCCGACGCATTATATAGAGTAAGCAGTTGTAGTGCACGCCCTCAAAATCTAGAGACATTACTTGTATGGTACCAATTGTACTATCTATATAGACCATAAAAGCTTAAAATACTTCTTCGAGCGGAAGGAGTTCAATATGAGACAGAGAAGATGGTTGGAGTTGATTAAAGATTATGACCGTGACATCAAGTATTATCCGGGAAAAGCTAGCGTAGTCGCTAACACCTTAAGCCGGAAGAATGAAGAAGTCATCGCGACCGTGAAGTCTTATAAGTTGATTATCAACTTGGATTTCTTTGAAGAGATCAACAAGGTGTAATCAAAAGTGATTACAGATGAAAGATTAATGAAGAAAGATAGAATTTTTGGCAGCAGACTGAATTGGTAGACAATACGCATGGTGTAAAGATCAGATTTGATCGGATGTGGATTCCTCGACATGGGAATCTTAGAGGTAGAATTCTAGACAAGGCTTAAAAGTCTCGATACTCGATTCATCCAGGATCCACCAATATGTATCAAGACCAGAAGAAACACTATTGGTGGCCAGGTATGAAGAACGAAGTGGTAGATTATGTTAGCAAGTGCCTAACTTGTTAACAGGTTAAGGCAGAGCACCAGAAACCGTATGAGAAGATACAGCCTCTGGAGATACTCGAGTGGAAACGGGAACGCATCACCATGGATTTCATAACTAAGCTACCACGTACAGCAAGAAATCATGATACCATCTGGGTGATTGTAGACCGTTTAACGAAGAGTGCTCATTTTCTGCCTATACGAGAGGCCATCTCGTCAGAAACGTTAGCAAACGTGTTCATTAAAAAGGTTGTAGCAAAGCATGGGGTGACGTTGTCGATCGTGTCCGACAGAGATACCATCTTTACTTGTAGATTCTGGAAGTGGTTCCATGAAGCAATGGGAACGAGACAAAACATCAGCATGATGTATCATCCTCAAACAGATGGACAGTCTGAGCGGACTATCCAAACCCTTGAGGATATGCTATGTGCATGCGTATTAGACTTTGGTGGGGATGATCATCTTCACTTAGCATAATTCTCTTACAACAGCAGCTAACATTCGAGTATTGGCATGCCTCCTTTCGATATTTTAAATGGTAGACATTATAGAACTCCCGTTTGTTGGGGAGAAAATGATCAGAAAGAGATTCATAGTTTAGAAGTTGTGCAAGAAACCTCCTCGAGGTTTGATCAGATTAAGGAAGAATGAAAGCTGCTCAAGACCGTCAAAAAGTCTTACGATGAGACGACCGATTGAGTTTAATGTTGGCGACAACGTGATGCTTAAGGTCTCGCCGTGGAAGGGGATTATTCGTTTTTGGAAGAGGGGAAAACTAAGTCCAAGGTACATTGGACCGTTCGGAATTGTAGCCCGTGTGGGAGAAGTGACTTATAAGCTCGATCTACTTGAGGAGTTGGAGGGGATTCACTCCACCTTCCATGTTTCCCACTGAAGGAAATGTCTCACTGACGACACGTCTCACGTGCCGTTAATGGATATAGAGGTCAAGCAGTGAGAGTGGTGGCAACTACACACCAAGAGGGGAGATTTGCAGACGGTCGACCAGATAATATCGTTCAGTTCAAATTTATCTAGCGATTTAATGTTAAATTTGTCATTTTCGTCCAGATCTATATCAGGTTGAGTGACTATAAAGTTGTACATCAATTTCTTCGCCGAACATCGGTTTATGACGACGATGCCTCCGACGGCTGTGGACATGGATTCAGTGGCAGCTGCGGTGAAGGCGTGAAGTTGTTACCCCAGTACAGTTCATTCGATTTCATATGTTGTTGATATTATAGGTTTAGCAATTTCATATTTTTGTGATTTTAGGACTAGCATCTTGGTGGTTCGGGTTTGTTCGGTATAGGTATACAAATGAGGCATATAAAGAATCAGATAACCTTGATGGTGAGTACTAGGTGTTTATAATAGTTCTAACAAACAATATGGTTTGTGAATCAAAGTATCAATGCTTATGTTTATGCATTTGTTTCAGAAATAGCAGTTGATGGTAGAGATATAAAGTTTCAATTTGACAAATACGGGTAAAAAATACTGTCCTTTTTTTCTTTGGGTGAAAAATATCTGCTATTGCGTGTTTGAAATATAATTTACACATTGCCTAATAATTTTGACCCTTGTGGTGTCCTAAATGCATAAATGCAGTTTATTAAGGTTTCTTTTGTATAACGAATTGAGTTTTTCTTAGATTATTGTTTTCATGGTTTTCATTTTAGGACACGTTTGAGTACTTGTATTGATAATGTTCTCAATCACTTTCATACGTAGGTCAATGATTTGATTTTGTTGATGTTTTTGCGGTGGCGAAAACAGCAAATTACAGATTGCTCATGGTTCAAATGTTATGGTGGTGGAAGCATCATTATCCGGCCATGCTGATCAACACAACGGGTATGTATGGCAAAACTAGCTGTTGGCTGTTAGCTGGAAGCTGGTAGCTGTAGCTGGAGCTGTTAGCTGTAGATTTTTAGATATATTTAGGTGTTTGGAAGAGTAGCTGGAAGCTTTTAATAAAACTAATTGGGTGCTCGCGCGGTGCGGCGGAGTGCGCGCAGCAACTTGACATCAACTGCATAATCAGTGTCGGTACGTGATTCAGTTGATAATAGTGCACACGTAACCCGAATGCAGACGTGTACTTCGTGCAAAGGCAGTAAACGTGTAACCGTGGCGAAAATCAAGCAAAAAGATGAAATATACAGTAAATTCAAATAGATAATTTTTTAAAACAATCTCTTTGATCTGAAACCCTTTCTGAATTTGCACTGTTTTAATCTGAAACATGTTTTGACCTGGCCTCTTTCGACTTAAAACCGTACCGATACGAACCGAACTAAATTAACCCCTTTTGTATCAGCTCGTTCCGACCTTACTTTGGTCTTGGGCATGGCCTGAGCTCATTTAACTCGACTTGTTGCCAATCATAGCGGTAATCACGTACGATACTAATTTTTTTTAAGTTAAAAAAGTATAGCAATATTATACTCAAATTAAAGAGAACAAAAAGTTCTTTTTTATGAAGTAATTTGTTTAAAAAATATTAACGTGTTAAAAAGTTATGCCCTTTTAAAGAGTCATGGGGGTAGTTAGTTTTGAATAAGGGTAAAATATGTAACTATTATATAAATTAACAAAAGTTGATGAAAGTTCAAGTACCAAACTTGTAAATTCAAATGTAAAAGCTTCAAGCTTTTTCTTAAGCGCTTGTTATAGTAGCGTTTAAATATGGAGCATTTTCTCCTAATTTAAAAGCTTAAAGCTTCTTCAACCAAACAAAACTTTATACTGAGTAGAAGCTTTTTCTTAAAAGCTTGAAGATTGAAGCTCCTAAAAGCTCTTTGCCAAACATACCCAACACCTCTCCACCTAGTACGCAAACCTTAAATTGAATTATATTTCTGTAACGTCCACGTTTGAAAAGTTTTAATTAAAATAATATAAGATTTTCTTTAATTATTTTTTGTATATCGTTATTTAATCCAATTAAATAATAATAAGAGGAATAGACATACTTAGGGTTTGATTATGGACCGAAGAGTGATTATGCGCCTAAAACCTATGGGCTTGGCATATTTAAAAACCTAAAACCCAAGTTATCCTCAAATTCATCATTCCATCATAATCATCAGATACACACACGTACTCGCCCTCTTCTCACACACACAAACATTCCTTCCTTTCATTCCATTCTAAATCTAAGAAGAAGCTCATTAGGATTTCCAAGATATTCAAGATCCAATTTAATCACATCTATAAGGTATGTTATTTGGATTAAGTTTCATCTTTTTCTCTTCTCTATTTCATTCTTAATTATTGAGAAGTATTAAGGAGTAAATAGATCTTGTAATTTAAAAACGAAATGAACCGAGTAACCAACACGAGTGAACCTTATTTAAACTAGTTGGTTTTGGTTTTAATAGTGTAACAAAATATAGCATAGGTATTATGTTTTGTTTTGTTTTGTTCGAACCAAATGAATGAGTATGTTCGGTTACTGGAACCTAAGGGACTCGAACCCAAAAGGACTCGGGAGGTCAGAGACCCAAATCCCAATTCAGATCGAATGGGTTAAGGGGGTACCCGACCCAAACTTCTAGCGATTGAAATGAAGAACTCGATTCAAAAGGAATCGAGTGGAAACAAGGACTCGAGTTATATTCAGGTCGATTGGTTTATGAGTACTCGACTCAAGGATTCGAGTCGACTAGTGTAGGACTCGGTTCGATCGACAAAATCGAATGGAGTACAAGACTCGATTGGATCTAGGATAAACTTGACTAAAAAATCGAGTCGAGCAGATGGAAGGATCGGCTCGAGTGGTTGAGGTTGACTCGAATTGAGTCGAATGAAGCTTGACCAGTCGAGCCGAGTGGTTGAAGGGGAATTCGACCCGAACAGTTGATCCGAGTGGGAGGTGGTACTCGACCCGAGCACTCAAACCAATGGCAGCCGACTGGATGCACAATGGACTCGACCAGATTTCGAGTCGAGTGGGTTGAGAGGTCGGCTCGATTCGAATACTATTTGATCAAGGGAAGGAGAGTTATTCCAAAGTTGATTTAAGTTGAACCCGGAACTCGACCCGATTGAAATTAAATGGAACCTAAAGCTCGATTCAAATGAAACCATAAAACTTCACCCAAAACCCGACTCCTTAAGATACCCTTAACTTACAAACCCATTAAGGGAATCGTTAACTTAAATGATCGGTTCCGTAACTTATAAGTTCGGCTCGTTCAACTAATAAAGATCGGTATTGTTAAATTATAAGTTCGATTCGTTAAGAGTCGTTAAACTATTAAAGTTCGGTTTCGTTAACCGATTACGTTCGGTTCGTTAACTTAGGGATAACATAAGAAATTTAAAATAAAGAAAATACGTGTAATTATTAAACAGTTAGCCGCACAAAAACTGAAGAAGGGTATTACGATTAACTCGGAAAGGAACCGACTACAGGTGAGTTCTAGCCCTATTATGTGTTATGTTTTCGGGGCTGTGTACATACTATGATGTGTTAGATAATACACTTACCTTGAGTGGTAAATGTATATTAGATATATGGTTGTGTATTTATGTGAACGATATAGAATGTTTGTATGGTATACATGTACTTATATATATTTAAATACATATGTGTAATTAAGATATGTAATGAACAAATGTATGGTTGTATGGTACGAGAAACGGGTAACGGACCCTAATAATATCCGAGGAATGGAGGGCACCGGACCCTAATAATATCCGAGGTATGGAGGGCACTGGACCTTTATAATATCAAAGGTATGTAGGGTGCCGGACCCTTATAATATTCTAGGTATGTAGGGTGCCAGACCCTTGTAATATCCGAGGTATTTTGGGTGTCGGACCCTTATAATATCCGAGGTATGTAGGCAAAATGCTCTTTAAAACACAGAGGTAATATGAAAGTAATGTAAGTATTGTAGTAATAAGTAACATGGTATAAATTATGAAAGAATGTATGAACCTATGTATGTATGTGTGTATGTATGTATGTATGTATGTATGTATGTACGCACGTATGTATGTATGTATGTATGTATGTATGTATGTATGTATGTATGTATATGTGTGTGTGTGTATGTATGTACGTATTTATGTATGTATGCATGCGCATGCATGCATGTATGTATGTATGCATGTATGTATGTATGCATGCATGTATGTATGGGCAGGTAAGTATTTAATGCGTATTTCCGGACACGTATTAAGTAAACGAATGAATTGTATGTTAATTGATTAACTAAAACTCACTCAGCGTAGCTAACTTTTAGTACGCACATAGGTGAATATAATGCGACAGGTTGCTTGAGAGTAGACACGTAACAAATAAATGAAAAATGGCATCGAAAAGAAGAAGATTCGCGTGTTGTTATATTTATCGTTAAGACTTATCTTATATTGTTTAAAACAAGTAGTTATGTTTTGAATGAATGTTTGATTTTATATTCCGCGAATGGTTTTAATTAACTCTGATTTTAGAACTATGTGAATGAGTAAATCTAGCACGACTAACGGTAGGGTTCCCGGACTGGAGCATTACAATTTCTCATGGATTCTGCTCTCAACAGTTTAGTAAGTAATTGGTTTTGCAACCATTTTATCTTCATTTAATTTGAATATTATTTTTTCGTTACTTGTTGCTTGTTTCTTGAGTCAAGTTATTTGGCCTTTTCTTGTGATTGTGTTTAGGCTTGTAAATGAACTAGACTGACACGAACAAGGCTTATTTGTGTTTGTACATGTAAGGTTAACCGAAAAAAAAGGACCCCTAAAACATTCAGATTTTTTTATGTCCGTTCATTAAGAAAATGACCTTGCTCGGGTTTATTTATGTCCGTTCGTTGTTACAAACGGCCATTCATAAACATAAATGAACACACTCGGAAACCAATTAAAAATAATAGTGAATACCATTCATTAATAACTAATTTAGTCAAGGGTAATTCTGTCTTTTGCTCTTGCGTTTGATCTGATATTTTTGAATCTGCATATTCGAACAAAAGCTGCATAAAATGGATTAATATCACGTTTTACGAATGTGAATGAACCTAAACTGCATAAGTTGTGTTGCAAATTTGCTGCAAATGTGTTGACATTATTTGAAGTTTTTGATCCAGTTTTCATTTGCTACAAGTAGTAGTTAAAAATTTATAATTTCCTGACCAACGTGTTTTTTTAACATCATGTAGGGAGAGGTGGTGAATTGTTCTTGGAACACTCTGAAGCATTGACACAATGTCTCTTGATAGGTACAACAGGGATATGTATGTTTTCTTTTATGAATTTAAATAAAATGTGACAAATGTTTAAAGTTTTCTTTTTAAATATTTAATATTGAATTGTGCATTGAATTACACTTATTTGTTTCTTTTTGTTACTTGTAGAAGGGGAAAAGAATGCATTGAGTGTTGCTGGAACCATGGTCGGTATTACCAGCTTAGGGCATGTTTGACTTTGATATTTTGCTTCGTTAAGCGCAATAGATTGTTCGTCAAGGAAAGACATGGTGATCTGTCTGCCAAGTGATTTGGCAAGGATTGTGCCAAGGCATTCGGTGGAGTAATTATTTAGGGATGGAGGCTGGAGAATTTGGAAGGGTGGTCCGAGAGCCAACTGTGCTAATGTTTGAGATCCATAAGGTGTGGACGTGTTACCTGTACATCAAATTATATTATACATGGGAAGGCTTCTAAAATTAAAATTTGTTTTGGTCACATTCTCAAATCTTTTTCATTTTTGGTTTTGGAGCTTTAGGTGAATACCTACAATGGAGATTATGATAAAAATATTTGGATTTATTTTTCATTTTTAATGTTATAATTTAACATTTGTTAATGAGCACCAATTTATATTAGCATAAAATATTTGTATTGCTATGCAGTTTTTAGTAATTAGTAAAATAATTTTATGGATATATGCTGTAACTTTTTTTTCCCAATTATGAGTGTTTTTGGTGACACTTTTATTCCATTGTTGGTGGTGTAATCGAGAACGTGTGCATACTGCAACTGTCTAGACTTGTGGTGCTGATATGCTAAACTTCACTTCAAATCTTGTATTTAAAACTCAAGTCTTGTTTCTGAATAAATATACACGTTCCACCTAAGATTGAGTTCAATTTGGCAATTGGCCTCGCTCAATGCATGGGGTGATGTTTAAGACTTGAGATTTTTGAAGGTTCAAGTTTAAAATCTGATTTAAGGAGGTTTTTCTCACAGTGGTGGGTTTCCTTCTTGATAGTGTTCTTGGGTATGTCAGACTTTTGGAGCTTAAAATCAGTATGGACGGTTGACATCTCGACTCAGGAAGGCACACTCAGGTATTGGGGCGAATCCAGACGATATAAAAAAAAGAATGAGTTCACTTTGGATTGGTTTATAGTATCATGGAAATCAAATGAGTTAGAATCAGGTTGTTTTTAAGCTCCAATGATTCAAATAGGTGAAATCAAATATTATACGAATTAAATTAATAGAAGTTTTATAAAATATATCACGATAGGATTGATAAACTAACATAAGCGATTTTCACGTAACTTGTTGCCCCCGCAGCATCTTGCCGGTTTCCTACTATTTTATATATATATATATATATATATATATATATAGATCAAATACAAATGAAATTAACGTACGAATTGTGAAAATCAAATAGAGTAATTATATATACAAGTAGAGCAATTATGTAATTACTCTATGATGTAATTACATGATTGCTTTACTTGTATATATAATTACTCTACTTGATTCTCACAATTAGCACGTTAATTTCATTTGTATGTTAACTTTCTCATATATATATATATAGGAAATGATCAAGAGAAAACTGCTTCTTAGAGAGAAAACTTAAAAACTCTAAAACAATTATTTTTAATTAAAACAAAAATATTTTCAATTTTTTTTTTCTTTCATCATTCTTATATTTTATTATTTTTCAACAGAAAAAAATAAAAAAAAAATCGATGTAGTGCACATATATGTAATATTGTTGTATTACATATGTGCAATATTGTGTATTTTATATGTTCAATAGTGTTTAATTGCATATATTTAATAGCGTGTATTGTATATGTGCAATAATGTAGTATTATATGCAAAAAAATATTTAAAAAAAGTCGATGTAGTGAATTTGTGCATTAGTGTTGCATTAAATACATGCATTAGTGTGCATTCGATATTTTCAATAGTCTTATGTTGTATTCTATGCAATACAACACTCCTGCATATATGCAATAAACAATACTGCAAATATGTACTACACCGACGATTTTTTTTTTATTTTTTTAAACAATATCAGCATATAAGAAGAATAAAACAAAAAAAAACTAAAAAAATATTTTTTTTTAAATTTAAAAATAATTCTTTAAGAGTTTTTAAGTTTTATTTTTAAGATGAGTTTTCATTTTATCCCACACCTATATACACACACACATATGTGTGTATACATATATATATATACATATATATATATGTATACACACATATAGGTGCGAAAGGTAATTACAGCCAATCATAATTTTTCTTTTATTTATGATTTATTTTAGTAGAATGGGCATCTTAGTACAAAGCTTTTTTCATATATGACAACTTATGTGTGGGATAAGATACATATTTATTGTTTTTAATTTAGATAATTTATCATGTAACTGGTTTTATTTACGATAAAATAATCGATCTTCATAATTCCATTTTATCAACAAATATAACTAAGTTACAAATTGTTTTTTCTTTAAAATTGTTTGTTTTTTGTATTTTTAATTTATGATTAGTTTGTTCATTTTAATTTTTCAAACTTAACCAAATTTAGGAAGATTTTCAAATTTATACTGAGGTAGCATTTGGTATGCAGGAATGACAGAGGGAATGGAATGATTCATTGCGTGAGAATGAAAAAATTGGTGTTTGGTTGCTCAATGGAATGAAATCATCCATTGCACATGGAATTTCATTCCATTAAAACCATTCCTTCTCATCCTACTTTCTCAACAACACCGCCACTTTTACAACAACCATAGGCACCGCCACAACCTCCGCCGCCACCAGCGTTACCGCCGCTGCTAACAACGTAGCCGTAACCACTGCAACAATTGTCACCACTATAGCCTGACCATCCTTGCCACCACCGTCGTTGCCTAAAACGTGAAAACCACCACTTACCGTACCATTGCCATCACTACCAATGCTACCACCGCTTTGCTGCCACCCCTGCCGTTCGACCGCCAACACCACCACCATTTTCGTCGACGGAGCTACCACTCTCGCCATTATAGAGATGTGTTTTTTTTTTTTTGTAAGTATTTTGAGATAGTAGTATTTTTATTATTTCTATTTCATTTCTACAATTTTTTTTTTGATACCAAATGACATAAAGTAATAATTCATTTTATTCCTATAGGTTAACCAAACAAGACAAAGAAATGGTAATGATCTATTTTATTCCCTTGTCCATTCCTTCTTCCATTCCATTCCTCATTCATTCCATTACCTCCAACCAAACATACCCTGAATTTGTAAAACCACATACACAATATATAAACGACCATACACACGATAAAATTTACACATATAATTCAAAATACCGCCTTCACAGTGCATATATATGAACCTACACACGATAAAATTTACACAAACACAATTAGAAATACCACACACACAGTACATATATACACCTACATAACTACATACGATAAAATTTACATATACACAATTCAAAATACCCAATACACGGTACATATATTGACCTACACACGATAAAATATACACATACATAATTCAAAATACCACCTATACAGTGTTGGGGCTCGGATTTTCAGTATCCTCAGCAAACATTATATTCAGAACAAATCTAGGATGCGGTATCCTTCAAAGTAACAGGTATCCTAATTATGTTATATAACTAACACGTTGTCTATTACTTTCCTTGTTTACCAGGTCAAAGACCGTTGCTATTAACTCTCGAAGACTCGCACTTGCTGTTATTAGAACGTGGCCGATAGGGAAAACGTGTTAGATTGAATGATTAACGGCTAATTGGATTGGGTCTAGCATTTCCATAATTATAGGAAATAGTTGTTAGACTCTTTTCATTATAAATAGAGCTACAAACTTCGATCAACACACTAGACACTCGAGACTTACTAGTACTCGCATCCTCTGTAATCACGATCAAGTTTTAGCTCCACCCTTATAACTACTTTTGATTATTAATAAACCGGTGGTGATAGTTTTCACTGCCCGGGGTATTTTTCTTGTTATACTTGGGATAACGATTTTGTTTTCTCGCAACAAATCTCTGTGTTCAAGCCATATTTACAAGCAGCTAGTCCCATTTTACTAATTTGGTTGTAAAATCACGTTTGTCAATTTTTAACCAAAACAATTTGGCGCCCACCGTGGGGCTAAGGTGCTTCAATCTTTGAAATCCATTTATTTCATTCACTTTCATTCTCTTTACAATGGACTCACAACCAAAAACCAGTTCAGTCTTTGCTCTGGTGGTCACCGCTGCTTCAAATGTCAACCCAGGACCTCCACCAGTGCCGAAGAAGAACACTCAGCCCAGAGGAGAACTTCCACCATTCGCGGAATCCTCTACATGGGTAGACCCGGTTATTTCTAACAATGACATTTTTGCTTTGATGAAATAGGTCAAAACACACATGGAGCAGCAAGAAAATACCAACTCAAGGCTATTTAAGGAGATTGAAGGGATCAAAAAGAAGCCAGGGCAGGAAACTACTCCAATCATGCCCAGGATTCTTGATTTTGGTTCTCCAGGAATATCTATCCTTCAGAATCCCGGATCCTTGGGGACACAATCAACAAGGACTCCATCTCAGCAGCAATCAGGATACGGAGGAACTTATCTTTCGGTATCCTCGGAATTACCTAGACTAACGAGGCCATAATCCATCAACATGCAGCCTCGTTCAACTATGCCAGCTGGCATATTGTTGTCAGGATCTCCCATGGTGTCCTCTGAAGTGCATGTTTGAGATGACATCCCAATGTAGGCATCACCTTATCCTGAGGATACCCTCAATGGAGGAACTAGCCGTCAAGGTTCAGTATACTAGAGACCTAACCATGACCTCGGTAATACTTTATTTAATGCTAAATTATACACTAACCGTGGACAAGTGCAGGATTAGGGGATATCCCCCAAGATAGCCAGGGAACTGCAGAAAATGAAGGATATGATTTCCAGTATCCCAGGGATAATACGTCCCATAGCTGAAGTGCCCGCAGGTATCCATAAGTTATCTAGGTTTACTTGGCCTATATGTGACGTGGAGATCCCCAAGAAGTTCCAGACACCCCGCATGAAGCTGTATGATGGAACTACGGATCTTGAGGAGCACGTAGCTCAGTATAGAGAAAGGATGGAGATCAACCCCATCCCCATGACATCAAGGAAGATTGCCTATGCAAGGGATTTGGTTCAACACTGACGGGGCCATTCTTCAAATGGTTATTGAGTATTCCTTCCCACACCATTACATCATTTTCTCATTTGATTAATTTGTTCAATATCCAATTTTCTTGTAGTAGATCTTCTAAGAAAATGACAGGTGACTTATATAGAATTGTTCAACGTTATAATGAATCCTTAAGGGATTACATAACCAGATTTAGCAGGGAAGCTTTGGAAATCCCCAACCTTGACATGGCAGCTGCTGTTGAAGCCTTCAAGATGGGATTAAGGAAGGATTCTCCTTTCCATGATGACCTTGTCATGACTCCACGTTGGAATCTTGATGAAATCAAAAACAGGTCATTAAGGTATATTCGGCTAGAGGATGACAAGGCTCATGGAAACCTGGTTATCCCAAAGTATCAGTCCACCAACAGAAAATAAGACTCTCCGCAAAAGTTCTCTAGGCCCAAGCCATATTCCAAGTAGGATAATCCCAGGATAAATGTTATGGAAGAAGATGAAGACGATGAATAGTATCCTAAAATCTGTGAATATTGTTTTAATATTGATATTAGTGGTGTGCTTTGTGCAATTCAGGAACTAGGTGACAAGGCCAGATGGCCTAAGAAAAATGAAAAGCCCGGATCCATCAAAGACAAGTCCAAATGATACCTGAAGGAGATAGGATACCTTCTCAGCAAAGGATACCTGAAGGAACTATTTGGAAGAAACAAGGATAATAGTCAGGATCCTGTCAAGATACCTGAAAGGGCACATTCTCCTCCACCCGAGCTAAGGTTGTATCCTTTATTTCGGGAGGATCCGACATCTGTGGAACCTCATATTCAGCAGCTAAGAAGCGTTCAAAAGAAACAAAGGTTGACAATGGAGAAACACCTCTCCGCACTTCTATTCTGAAAACTCAAAGGATCATATCCTTCGACGAGGAGGATCGATGTGATCTTGTGGATCCCAACCATGATGGTTTGGTAATCACTTTATGTATAGCTAAATGTTTTGTGCACATGATACTCGTTGATGGAGGAAGCTCTGTGAACATTATCCAAATGGATGCTTTGAAGAAGATGGATATCCCGGAAATGGAGATTATTCCAAAATCCTCGGTTCTCGTAGGATTCAACGGCGAGACCAAGAACACTTTGGGAGAAATCAAACTTCCAATATATATTGAGGGAACTAACTCTCTACAAAAATTTTGTGTTATTGACTCATTATCTTGTTGTAATGTGATATTAGGCAGGCCTTGGATCCACAGCATGAAGGCAGTACCCTCAACTTATAATCAATGTATGAAACTCCCAAGTCCTTAGGGAATCATCAAAATTGAAAGTGATCAACAAGATGCTAAGGAATGTTATGATTCATCTATGAACTGGACTACAAAGCCTACTCAAGCATAGCAATTACAGAAACAGCCAGGGAAGGTCCTGCAAGCAAGAGAGCAGGTTGTAAAGGAAGTGTCTTTGGATCCTCAGGATACTGAGATCAAGGTATTGTTAGGAACAAGTATTCCTGAGGATATTGAGATGGAATTAATATCTTTCCTTAAGAAAAGACCTTCCACCTTCGCCTAGAAACATGAAGATATGACATGTATCTCTAAATCTATAATTACTCATAAACTTGGTATAGATAAATCTTTTAGGCTGGTACATCAAAAGCGAAGGAAGTTTGCTCCTGAGAGAAACGCTATCATACAAGAAGAAGTGCAGAAGCTGCTCAAAATCTAAATGATAAGAGAAGTCCAATATCCTAGATGGTTAGCCAATCTAGTTGTTGTCCAGAAGAAAAATGGAAAGTGGAGAGTGTGTGTGGATTTCACAGACCTGAATAAGGCCTGTCCAAAAGACCCATTTCCACTCCCACACATCGACTCAATGGTGGATGCAACTGCTAGCCACGAACTGCTAACCTTCATGGATGCATCCTCAGGATTTCAAGAAATTCAAATGGAGCCTTTAGATCAAGAAGATACAGCCTTCAAGATTCCCACAAGTATATACTGTTATACTGCAATGCCTTTTGGACTAAAAAATGCAGGTGCAACATACCAGAGGCTAGTCAACATGATGTTCAAAGACCAACTGGGGGACACGATAGAAGTCTACATAGACGACATGGTGGTAAAGTAAAGAAAAGCTGAGGATCATTTCAAAGACTTGGCAACAGCATTTGACATCCTGGATGAGTATAACTTGAAGCTGAACCCAGCCAAGTGTCATTTTGGTGTGAAAGCAGGAAAGTTCCTTGGATACATGGTCACCAAGAGAGGAATAGAAGCAAGCCCTGAGCAGATCAAGGCTATCCTGGATATCAAATCACCAAGAAATGTTAAAGATGTCCAAAGATTGACCGGAAGAATAGCAGCTCTCAACAGATTCATCTCAAGATCCTCAGAGAAGTGTAAAGACTTCTATGATTACTTGAGGAAGAATCAAAAATTCGAATGGGGCGAAAAGCAAGAAAGGGCGTTGGTATCCTTGAAGGAATACTTATCCTCAGCACCACTCTTGATGAAACGAGTTGATGGTGAACCATTATCCCTGTACTTAGCTATTTCCGAAAGTGCAATAAGTGCTGTCTTAGTCAAAGATCATGAAGGTCAACAACATCCAATATATTATGTAAGTAAAAGTCTGCTAGATGCTTAATCCATGTATTCTTATCTTGAAAAATTAATTTTAGCACTTATAATGGCTTCTTCTAAATTATGACATTATTTTGAAACTCATTTTATTCATGTAAAACTAATTATCCTATTAAAGCTGTTTTGAGAAAACTAGAAATGTCAGGTAGGATGGCAAAGTGGGTTGTAAAACTTAGTGCATATGATATTTTGTATGAACCAAGGACAACTATCAAATCTCAGGCACTTGCCGACTTTGTGGCTGAATTTAGCCAGGATATACTTGAAGAAGTAGAAAAGGAAGTTCAAAAATTGTATATCAAGGAAAACTGGAATAGGTCTAGGTATCTTACTAAAATCGCCACAGAGGGACATAATACCTCTATCTATATCTTGTGAATTTCAGATTACTAATAATGAGGATGAATATGAAGCCTTAATAGCAGGTTTACAACTAGCTAAAGATATGAAGGTCAGGTATCTTCAAGTTTACGTTGATTCTTTATTATTAGCTAACCATTTCAATGGCTCTTATGCAGTGAACGTAGAAAACTTAGTAAAATATTTAGAAATAGTTAAGAAATTAGCTTTGTGTTTCGAAACATTTGATATAGTACAGGTACCAAGAAAAGAAAACACTGAAGCAGATGCTTTGGCAAATTTAGCATCACGTCTCAAAGCTCTCAAGATACCCATTATACATATCTTGACTCCAGCAACAAAAGAGAGCCACGAAGTCTTGGAGACTTTAAAGCCTAAGGATAATCCAGTATCATGGACCCATCCCATAATGCGGTATATTCAGGATACCAGAAGGAGAAAACCCAAGAGCTTTCCGAATGAAGGTAACCCAGTTTCTTATCTTAAATGATGTTTTGTATAGAAAATCACTTGCAGGTCCATACTTGAGATGCTTGGAACCGAATAAAGCACAAGAAGTTCTTAAAGATATACATGAAGGTGATTGTGGAAACCACACTGGGGGCAG
Organism: Bidens hawaiensis; assembly: GCF_021521415.1. NCBI lineage: Eukaryota > Viridiplantae > Streptophyta > Magnoliopsida > Asterales > Asteraceae > Bidens > Bidens hawaiensis. The sequence goes on along the minus strand of NW_027495215.1, from coordinate 21,389 downwards.
AGCCTTAGTATCCAAGATACTGAGGATAGGATACTTCTGGCCAACAATGAAGAAAGACGCAATGAATTTCTCCAAGAAGTGTGATCTTTTTCAAAGACACAACAACATCTTGCATCAACCAGCTGAACCATTATATCCTATCATATCCCCATGGCCATTTATGAAATGGAGAATGGATATTGTGGGAAAGCTGCCCAAGGCTCCTGGTGGAAAGGTCTTTATGCTGGCCATGACAGATTACTTCTCCAAGTGGATTGAAGCAGAGGCATTTTTTCAAGTTAAAGAAAAGGTGTGATCTCATTCATCAAACGCAATATCCTGACAAGATTTGGTATCCCGGCAGAGATTGTCTATGACAATGGATCACAGTTCGTCGGTAGTAGAACGACCAACTTTTGTGAAAGTTGGGGAATCAAGATGGTGACTTCAACTCCAGTACATCCTCAAGCTAACGGTCAAGCAGAATCTAGTAACAAGATAATCATGAATAATTTGAAGAAGAAACTGGAATCCAAGAAAGGAAAATGGGCAGAAGAACTACCATTTGTTCTTTGGGCTGATAAAACCACTTCAAAAAATGCAACGGGACAAACGCCTTTCTCTTTGGTGTTTGGGGCCAAAGTTGTTAACCCTATAGAGATGGTGATCCCCACAGCAAGAACCAGCATCCAAGATACTGAGTCCAACAACTGAAGCCTCACTGAAGACCTTGACACTGTTGATGAACTCAGAGATCTTGCTAAGGTCCGAATGGCAGCATACCAACAAAGGATAGTCAAGTCCTACAACAAGAATTTCTGGATTCGAAGATTCCAAGTAGGAGATATGGTGTTAAGAAAGGCGTTTCAGAATACCAATAACCCAGCAGATGGAAAGCTTACTCCAAAATGGAAAGGTCCTTACCTGATTGATTCAGAAGCTGGAAAAGGGGCCTACAGGTTAATCACTTTGGAAGGTGTTCCTATACCAAGATCCTGGAACGCTATCCACCTTAAAACATATTTTTGTTAGTATCCTTGACTGGTATGTTCGTATCCGCAGGATAAAGGTATGTTCCCTCATCTATTTTTATACTCTTTGAACTTTATTATCTCTAAATCAAGTTTACTGACTTAAGCATCGGAGGGGTGTTAGCCAGGCTACCACTAACCCCTCATCAAGAACTTAGTGTTTTGCAGTTATCCCAAGAATATGTTATCTTCACAACAGTCAGAGGCTGATCACCTCACACACGAATAAGATATCCCTGATATCTTCTAAGGTATAAAGGTCTTCACCTTTCCAACGAACGCCTGGAGCGCACAAATAAGATATCCTGGATATCTTCTAAGGTTTAAAGGTCTTCACCTTTCCAACGAACGCCTGGAGCGCACGATGATTCAGATATAGTTCGAGGCGGGCGGACCAGACCAGCTGATAATCCGTTTGTTGTTGGCTATATATCGAATCCTTAAGATAAGTGGCAGACGTGTCACACATACGGTTTATAACATTTTCATGTTATATAAGGTTTATAAAATTTTCATGTTATCTCAAGTTTTAGCATTGACATGCCCGTACGTTTGGGACTTTCCCCAGTATTATCTCAAGCTTAGACATTTTCATGTCTCCAAAGTCAAGGCCTAGTCGCCAGTGAAAAGGCTTTATCGCCAGTACAAAGGCCTTGTCGCCAGTAAATGGGCTTTATCACCAGGGTTATTTAACTTTGTTTTGATAGAACGAAGATCGGACAAATCACTACATGTAGAAATATTACAAGGTTGTTCTTAACTTAGCAAAATTCCAGAAGCATGATACGCAAAAAGATCAACAGTTGGGAACATCATATGTAAGCTAAATCAATTTATAAATGATCTCCACAAAGGTACTCTTTACACTTAGTTTTATTACACAATTTATATTTCAAGATATGATCTTTTGGTTTGATTGAGATAACTTACACAAGGCATAAGGATATATTGTCCTTAAGATATTTTATTTCAATTCCTAATAAGTCTTTTGATTATGTTTTCTAAAAATATATAATCTTTAAAAGATTTTATGTTCAAGATATATGATCCTCAGGATATTTTAATGAAAAGTCTTAAAAGATACATTTTCTGAAACTATAATCCTCAAAATATTCAGGAAGCATGTTTTCAAGATACATTATTCGAAACAGTGACTTATTTCAGAAAATTAAAGACATTTAATATTCCAACTAAAACTTGTTACTGAAAACAATGCTTAAAGCCAAAAGATTCTATTATTACTAATCATAAGTGCAGGAAATTATAAAGGCAACATCCGGGTTTCGTCTTGAAAAGCCAAGATCCCTCCACCCGAATATTACTAGATGTCCAAAAGTCAAGATAACATGGGCTTCGTCTTGGAAAGTCAAGATCCCTCCACCCATGTATCCTATTATCCTATGCTTACATGTTCAAGACAGGAAAAATAAAAATTGTTCAACAACCATTACAACCCAACATCAGACCAACAAACACAAACACAAAAAATTGGGCTCAAGCCTTTTCTTTATCGCTATCATCGCCCAATTGCACCTCACCACCGACCGCCTTCACTGCGTCCTTGATCGCCATCTCCACAGCCTCCTCTGAAGCCTTCTCCGCTACACTCGAACCAACTTTCTCTACAGTTTCCCCATTAAACTCAGCCATGACCCTCTCCCAACCAGCTACATCCCAAAAGGGAGTATCCAGACCAGCATCCTTTGCTTCCTTAGCCATCCTAAGCCGGGACTGAAATACAGAGACAGCAGCCGACTTCTTCGCCCCTTCCATGGCCTCATGAACCTTTACCAAGCATTCCGCTTCCTGGTGAATCAGCTCCTTCTTGGCCACTGACAGCGGTTGTTTCACGTCATCCAGCTCTTTGATCTTCTTGTCAAGAAGACTGGTCTTTGTGGTCCCTATCTTCACCAATTTAGAAATGCGAGTCTAGGCTTCATGAAGTTCAAGGCACATGGAAGTGAACCGGGAGGAAAGAAACTCAAGGCCCTACAAGGATAAGGAATCCTCAATATATATTATCTTCAGGATTTGGGAAATCGTGACGAAAAGGAAAGATACATGTTTAGTCTTACTCATAGCATCATGAAAGTCAATGTCATGCACAAGAATGGAGTAGTTGGTCTCTTGACTCTTCCGTTTCTTAGAACCTTTCGCTCGGCTGCCTTTTGGACGAGGGATAGAGCTAGGTACGGGTTCCTTCTTGAGAGTGCTTCGGGTGGATACCATGCTGTCAATGTCGTCAAGAGCAAAAGCAGGAGCAGACTTGCCTACAAATATACAGGTTAGTATCTCTGATCCTTAAATTTCCCACCAATATCTCAATATTTCTTACCAGACATAATGGAGCTCGCGGACGGAGATGGTTCTTGAAGGCTCGACTGGAAATAAAATGTCCTCTCTTCCTCGTCCGTGAGAAAGAAAGAGGCAAGCTTATCCTTGGTTTCTATGGTGGGAGGGGTGTAACGTCCGTTAATTTCCGTTAGAAGGTTTAGCCTTGTTGCATTGTGTATATCTTTCGGGTTTGACCCGACACTCTCCGGGGAGATCCTAGTCACCCTCGTGAACCTATCTTACTTAACCTCTCGCACAAATTCATCCATCCATAAAGTAGAGGAACTAGAATGTATTATTGTTATTATATTATACAAAAAAAATATATAAACCCCAACCCCTAGCACTATTCCGATCGGCACCCCCTAGACCCTCCCCCTTTTCGTTTTGCGTGCAACCAGCCATCACCCGGCCTTCAAACGTTCAATTCCAGGTCGGTATTAAATGTCTACAACTCTTTTTCACCTTAATTCATCGTTATGGCTCGTTTATTCGTCGTTAAACAGCTTGTTTTAGGCTTACCAGGTGACTGTCCAATTGAGCAATTTCGGGACTGTTTTTGTTATGGTTTTTGCACCAAAATCTTCTTAGGTATGTCTTGTATAACATACTTTATAATCGTGTCCGTTGGTGTTCGTTTGATTGGTCAAATAGTTGTAGATTGAAAACTAGTTTTCGGTTGTCTAGAATAGTGATTTGTTGTGTTTAACGTGAGGGATGAAGTAAGTGATGACCAATTCAGTTCGGATAGCTTCGGTTTAATGTACGGGCTGTTGGAAAATGAATTTTATAAGTATTGGGGCTGAATTGGTTGTCGGTTACTCAAACGGGTCGGTACAATGCACATTCGCGTTTATTGAATAGTTGGTGCGTTGTACTTGCGAGTTACCGACCCATTTGACTCGTGTAGCGTCGTGTGGACATGTAGGCTGTAAAATTAACATATTGGGTCCACACGGGGCTGAGTTGGATGTTAATTTCCTAAACAACTCTTAAACGCGCGTGCTAGTATCACCTAGTGCTTACGGGGGTAATTTGGGAATTCTCTACTCCCAGGAGTATCTAAGGGTCGTGTTGGTAAAATTAATGCCCCGGGGGCTGTTATGAATGAGTTTTATGAGGTCGAGGCTTTAGGTAACTTGAACCATGCTAGAACGTCTCGTAGGATAAACGAGTCCTTTCAGTATCGTTAGTAATGTTTGTATGTATACCGACAGGCTTTTGAGTTGTGGGGATACTTAGGGGTTCTCTAGCTTGTGGTGAACTCGTGCCTTGTGTCAAGTGAGTTCATGTGCCCCTTTTTACTCTTTTTACGTTTTGGGCACACCATATTACAATTTTATCCGACTATACTCGTTTAAACTAATTGGATGGTTTAATATGGCCTTACTTGTGTTTGAGGGTTCATGAAAATATGAGTGAATCATACTCTATGCCTTAGAATATTTAAGGCTCGTTTATGGTTATATATGTTATAAGGTTATAGACATTACTTAGGGTCTAGACTCAAGGATGTAGGCTTACTCGTATTGTAGTATGTCATGAGATGATATTTATGAATGTGTACACAAGGGTTACATTATGACCATAGGCTTACCTTTATGATGATATATTTGGGATGATATATATATACATAAATACATATACATATATATATACACGTGTTTCTACAAGCGTTATTTTTTGGCCAATAATTGGCGATGTCAATTAGTCGTTATCGACTAAGGATGTTTGCGTATGCCTACTTTGTGTTTGCATGCGGATGGATGGTGATCTTGGCCTGGCGAAACTATACTACTCAGGTTCTTAAATCCTGTGGCGGGCCCTAAAAATCCCGTAAGGGGGGAGGCTCGTGTGGCATGATCACCATCGGATGAGATGATACGTGTTTGGGTTGTACGTGTGCTCGACCCTGATGTTATTACTTGAATATTACGTGTTTGGGTTGTACATGTGCTCGACCCCGTTGTTAATACTTGGATGATATCTATAGGGATACAATTATATGGATGTTTATATATATATAAGTATGATTACTTATTATTGATGATGGCCTAACTGTTGTATCCCGTATTATTTTAAAACTCTTGGAATGATTATGATTAGTATTATTTTAGATGTCAATTATTAAAACTTGAACTCACCCAGCTCAAGCTGACTTTGTGTGCATGTTAGTGTGAGTTTCAGGTTAGGAGGAGGATGCAATATCGCCTGGACGCGCAAGAAGCTACTTGGACGGTGGAAGGCATACTTAGTCGAAAGTTTTAATAATGAACATGTTCATTTCAAAGTTTTGTTAAATACATTGAAATTTTATTTTGGGCATAATTCCCGGGTCTTGGGAACATGTTTTAAATATTTTTATTTTCCGCTGAATTATACTCTGAATTGGTTATTTTAATAGAATGAACTGTTTTTCAGCTTAAGTATTTTTGTAAGTATTTTGTACGAATACCAACTGTTGGATGTCGGGATTCGGGGTCTTATAAGTTGGTATTAGAGCCATTGTTCGAGGGATCCGGGCGTCCCTGAATGCTTGGACTCGAACTGTAAGGGAAAGGACTAGTATGCCCACCGCAAGTAGCTGCACGCCAAGAGGTAACTTAAATTGTTTAATCATTCTTTTGAGTTTCAAAAGTTCCATTATATGATTAATTGCTTAAATGTTAGATAGAATGCTAATGTGGTTAGGTTCAGGGGGTGCTTAGGATGTGCTGGTGAGGTAAACAATTAATAACACTTGATCAATGTTATTAGCAGTTTACCGTTACCTTCCATTTCCTAATTACTACTTGTACTTGACCGTGTTAAAATTCGGTCTTTGTAGGAATAAGTTCTGGTTATTACTCGTACTGCTAGGAGAGGTCGTCCGAGTGTTCGTAGCCATAGTCGTAAGCCACGTGTCGAGACTGAGAGAGAGAACCCGACTCCCCAGCAGGAAGAGACCCCGATTTAGGAGGAGGGGGATAGCCCCGCTTTAGGCTCTACTATACGTGCGGCCATCGCAGATGAGGTTTGTCAGGTTCTTTATAGCGTTATTCCTGAGATTGTTGCTAAGGCTGTTAGGGTTGCAAAAGAGTCAATGGTTGGTAAGAGTGCGGATAAGCAGAGAAAGGGTCAAGAAACTCAAGTTGAAGAAGAGGTAGTGGTATCTAGTGATGAGGAAGAAGAAGCTCGTGCGTTTAGCGTGCCTACTAGAGGTTGTTCGTACGGGGATTTCAAGAAGTACGACCCTCCTGCTTTGATGGTACTAAAGATGCGTTGGCAGCTCATCAGTGGGTTAGAGAGATGGAAGCAGTAATAAGGGTTAGTAAGTGCAAAGGGGAGGACATGGTGAGTTATGCTACTGCCTCGTTTCGTTCCGAGGCGCTGTGTTGGTGGGATAATCTAGCCCAGGCTATAGGTGATCGTTCTATTAGGAGGATGACTTGGGAAGAGTTGAAGCAGTTGGTTATCGATCATTTTTGCCCTCCACATGAATTAGATAAGATGGAGCAGGAGTTCTTAGTTTTAGAAGAGGGTGATATGTCACATCGAGAGTATACTACAAAATTCAATCAAATGGCTCGTTTATGTCCGACCTGGTTACACCTGAAAGTAAAAGAATCAAAAAGTACGTAAAAGGTCTTCCGGTAGATGTTCGTAGGGGTGTGGTGACCACCGGCATGAGCTCTTTCCATGAGGTGGTTACCCTGGCAGATACATTGTATGAACAGAGACAGATGGTGAGCCCAACTGAATCTGGAAAAGATTAGAAACCGAGCTCTAACTCTGATGGAAAATGTTATGGGGGCAATGATTCTGTGTCGGATGGGAAGAAAGCGAGGGCAGAGACGTCGGATCGTAATAGTAAAGGGTATAGCGATAGATGCAGGAAGTGTGGGAAACCGCATAGGGGGGGGTGTAGGCTTGGGACTATCTCTTGTTTTCGTTGTGGGGAGACGGGACACCCCCACTACGAGTGCCCGTCGTTGACATGTTACCGTGTGGGGGGACTAGTCATTTGGCCTCTCGATGTACTGAGTTTAAGGCGGGAGGTCCTGAGCGTGGAGAATCTTTTAGAGTTAAGTCGGAAGGCGAACCAAAGGCTAAGGCTAGGGCCTTCAGTATATCGAAGAAGGAGGCAAAGGAGGATGCGGACACAATTTCAGGTAACCCCTTGTAATCGTTTTATTTGTTAAAATTGCGCTGTCTATTTACCTCCCTCTCGAAAGCTTTCGTGTGTAATTGTCTGGCTAGGAGGTAGTACGATATCATTAGCAGGGGTGCTATTTATACCTGTTCTGTGTATGATGTGATGTTTTGAATTGTCTCAATCCACGCTTATTGCTGTGTTGCGGGATTCGGGGACGAATCCCATTCTTAGGGGGGTGGACTTGTAACGTCCGTTAATTTCCGTTAGAAGGTCTAGCCTTGTTGCATCGTGTATATCTTTCGGGTTTGACCCGGCACTCTCCGGGGAGCTCCTGGTCACCCTTGTTAACCTATCTTACTTAACCTCTCGCACAAGTTCATCCATCAATAAAGTAGAGGGATTAGAATGTATTATTGTTATTATATTATACCAAAAAAAAAAATAAAGAAACCCTAACCCTTAGCTCTATTCCGATCGGTGCCCCCTAGACCCTCCCTTTCTCGTTTTGAGTCCAACCAGCCATCACCCAGCCTTCAAACGTTCAATTCCAGGTCGGTATTAAATGTCTACAACTCTTTTTCACCTTAATTCATCTTTGTGGCTCGTTTATTCGTCGTTAAACCGCTTGTTTTAGGCTTACCGGGTGGCTGTACGATTGAGCAATTTTGGGACTGTTTTTTTTGAGGTTTTCGCACCAAAATCTTCTTAGGTATATCTAGTATAACATACTTTATAATCATGTCCATTGGTGTTCGTTTTATTGGTCAACTAGTTGTAGATTGAAAAATAGTTTTCGGTTGTCTAGAATAGTGATTTGTTGCGTTAAACGCGAGGGATGAAGTAAGTGATGACAAATTCAGTTCGGATAGCTTCGGTTTAATGTACGGGCTGTTGGAAAATGAATTTTATAAGTATTGGGGCTGAATTGGTTGTCGGTTACTCAAGCGGGTTGTTACAACGCGCGTTCGCGTTTATTGAATAGTTGGTGCGTTGTACTTGCGATTTACCGACTCATTTGACTCGTGTAGCGTCGTGTGGACTTGTAGGTTATGAACTTAACATATTGGGTCTACACGGGGCTGAGTTGGATGTTAATTGCCTAAACAACTCTTACGGGGGTCCCGGGTGTATCTAAGGGTCGTGTTGGAAAATTTAAAGCCCCAGGGGCTGTTATGAATGAGTTTGATGAGGTCAAGGCTTTAGGCAACTCGAACCATGCTAGAACGTCTCGTAGGATAAACGAGTCCTTTCGATGTCGTAAGTAATGTTTATATGTAAATCGACAGGCTTTTGAGTTGTGGGGATACTTAGGGGTTCTCTAGCTCGTGGTGAACTTGTGCCTTGTGTCAGGTGAGTTCATGTGCGCCTTTTTACTCTTTTTACGTTTTGGGCTAGCATGCACACCATATTACAATTTTATCCGACTATACTCCTTTAAACTAATTGGATGGTTTAATATGGCCTTACTTGTGTTTGTGGGTTCATGAAAACATGGGTGAATCATACTCTATGTTTTAGAATATTTGAGGCTCGTTTATGGTTATATATGTTATAAGGTTATAGACATTACTTAGGGTCTAGACTCAAGGATGTAGGCTTACTCGTATTATAGTATGTCATGAGATGATGTTTATGAATGTGTACGCAGGGGTTACATTATGACCATAGGCTTACCTTTATGATGATGATATATATATATACGCGTGTTTATACATGCGTTATTTTATAGCCAATAATTGGTGATGTTAATTAGTCGTTATCGACTAAGGATGTTTGCTTATGCCTACTTTGTTTTGCATGCGGATGGATAGTGATCTTGGCCAGGCCAAACTATACTACTCAAGTTCTTAAATCCTGTGGCGGGCCTTGAAAAGCCCGTAAGGGGGGAGGCTCGTGTGGGATGATCACCATCGGATGAGATGATACGTGTTTGGGTTGTTCATGTGCTTGACCCTAATGTTATTACTTGGATGATATCTATAGGGATACAATTATATGGATGTTTATATATATATATATATATATATATATATATATATATATATAAGTATGATTACTTATTATTGATGATGGTCTAACTGTTGTATCCCGTATTATTTTAAAACTCTTGGAATGATTATGATTATTATCATTTTAGATGTCAATTATTAAAACTTGAACTCACTCAGCTCAAGCTCACTTTGTGTGCATGTTAGTGTGAGTTTCAGGTTAGGAGGAGGATGCATTATCGCCTGGACGTGCACAAAGCTACTTGGACGATGGAAGGCATACTTTGTCGGAAGTTTTAATAATGAACTTGTTAATTTCAAAGTTTTGTTAAATACATTGAAATTTGATTTTCGGCATAATTCCCGGGTCTTGGGAACATGTTTTAAATATTTTGATTTTCCGCTGAATTATACTCTAAATTGGTTATTTTAATGAAATGAAGTGTTTTTGAGCTTAAGTATTTTGTATGAATACCAACTGTAGGATTCCCGGGATTCGGGGTCTTACAAGGGGCAATCTCGAAGAACTTTAAAGCTGCAAAAAACAAAATATCAGTTACAAAGATGTCAATGTATATCATCAAGACAAAGTATTATACTTTTGGAAACCCAGAGATAAGGAAGAGTATCAGGATGTGGGAGAGAATCCCTCCTAACAAAGAAAAATTGTCTCTTCCACTGGTCGTTATTCTGGGTGTTTTTCAAAACAAGCGGGATTCGGTCGGATTTGGTTTTTAGAAGATATCTTGAAGATCCGTGGCTGCGAAGGTTATATATAGTAGCAAGCCCTGAAAGGGTAAAATCAAGGGCAAGATCAGCAATTAACCTCTCCAAAACGAACAAGGTCCTCCAAACCATAGGCATGGTTTGGGCAAAACTGAGACCGGTTCTGATAAAGAACTCGGTAATAAAAGCAGGAAATTGATAGGAAAAGTCGATTTTAAACGGCAAAAACGGAAAGCAAACCCAGGTCTTAGAGACAAGGTCAGACAAAACGACCGGATCAAAGGGTCGGAAAACGGCTCCCGGAGGGAAACAGCCTCAGGACTGTAAGCTTGCGATATCATTGTTATTGAACGTGCATATCTTATTCACGGGATTGGCAAGAAGATTTTGGGAAACGAAATCTTCAATACCGGAATCACAAAGCTTCGGATTCATAATTTCCAGAAGATAAGGGAGAGAAAGTAAGAAAAGATTACCTGGATAGAAGAACAAGTGACTAAAAATGTTATTTATCCAAGTTATTATAAGGACATCTTAGGGTTTACTCAAAGGACCGACGGATGACACGTGCATCAACAATCAACCATGCATGAGAAGATTCAAAATTCAAAAATTTGACAGTTGTAAACCATATCTACAGCTGTTAAATTTGGGGACAATTGTTGGTGCTCGGATTTTCAGCATCCTCAGCAAACATTATATTCAGAACAAATCTAGGATGCGGTATCCTCCAAAGTAACAGGTATCCTAATTATGTTATATATCTAACACGTTGTCTATTACTTTCCTTGTTTACCTAGTCAAAGACCGTTGCTATTAACTTCCGAAGACTCGCACTTGTTGTTATTAGAACGTCGCCAATAAAAAAAACGTGTTAGATTGAATGATTAACGGCTAATTGGATTGGGTCTAGCATTTCCATAATTATAGGCAATAGTTGTTAGACTCTTTTCATTATAAAAGAGCTACAAACTTCGATCAAAACACTAGACACTCGAGACTTACTAGTACTCGCATCCTCTGTAATCACGATCAAGTTTTAGCTCCACCCTTGTAACCACTTTTGATTATTAATAAACCAGTGGTGATAGTTTTCACCGCCCGGGGTTTTTTTCTAGTTATCCTTGGGATAACGAGTTTTTTCCTCGCAACAAATCTTTGTGTTCAAGCCATATTTACAAGCACCTAGTCCCATTTTACTAATTTGGTTGTAAAATCACGTTTGTCAATTTTTGACCAAAAGATACAGTACATATATGAACCTACACAAGATATCATTTACACATACACAATTCGAATACCACCTGCACAATACATATATGAATTTACACACTACAAAATATTTTTTTTTTTATTTTTTACATTAAACTACATATAATAAATAACAGATCATGCTAATAATCTACACTTGTAAAATTTTCACATACACATTTGTGATATCACCTACACAGTACATATATGAACTTACACAATATTATTTGTGTAAAATAGTTTGTTAAATAATTTCAAGAATCACATTATTATGATTTGAAACAAAAGAAAAAAAATGAAAAAACAGGAAATTGAAGTTAGATCGTGATGTATTTCAATATTTGAAACAAAAGAAAAAAAATGAAGTCAAACCTTGGTATAAAATTCGGATGGGAATATTATGTTTTAATCATTAAATGATTTAATAGCAAATGTTTAAGGAATTCATTGATTGCAAACGTTTGTTATGGTAGAATAAGACCAAAGTACCCATTTTGTAATAAAAGCCTTATAAATGAATTGCATATTTATTACAAGAATGTCATTATGATTATGAACCATAGATCAAACATAATCAATTACTCAGATTTATTTCTCGCATTTCTCGTTATGATATCACTTCTCGCAAGATCCATCCCCTATATATATATATATATATATATATATATATATATATATGTATGGGATGGTTCATGTGAGAAGTCAAGTTACAGCGAGAAATGCGATAACTTAATCCGGGCCATTGATTATGTGTAATCAATGGATTAGAAAAGTTATACACACTTGTAATTATGAAGATATTAACTTACCAATATTTTAATGAAGAATGGTAGTTTGGTATTTGTTTTTTAGACTTTTCAAAATGAAACTTAAGTCATTAATAGCATTTATTTGTTATTATTATTAACTAGCTGAAAGTTACCTATAAATTCTTTTAATGGTTACTTTTTAATTGATGTTATTATTCAAATTAATGTTAAGCAAATATAAATTTAATCAAATACTATGATATCTTCAATCACATTTTTTCAAATGCGTTAAATATTATATATTGCCTACATAAATTTATGTATTATATGCACATGCATATTCATGTATTGTGTAGGTGGAATCACGAATGCGTTTGTGAACATTTTACAATTGTAGGTTATTAACATAATTTGTTATTTATTATATGTAGTTTAATGTGAAAAATAAAAAAACATACTTTATTTTTTACTGTGTAGGGTTTATATATGTACTACTTAAGTGGTATCACTAATGTACGTGTATGTGAAAATTTTACAGTATAGGTTATTCTCATTATCTGTTATTTATTCTATATAGTTTAATGAAATAAAAAAAAGTTTATATTATACCGTGTAGGTTTGTTTATGTACTGTGTATATGGTATTTCAAATTGTGTATGTGCAATCTTTATCATGTATAGGTTCATTTATGTAATGTGTAAGCTCGTATATGTATTTTGTATCTGGTATTTTGAATTGTGTATGTGCAACTCTTTATCGTGTGTAGGTTCATTTATGTACTACGTAGGTTCATATTTTATTGTGTAGGTTCATATATGTACTGTGTAGGTGGTGTTTCCAATGATCTAAGTGTAATTTTTATCATGTGTAGGTTAATTTATATACTCTGTAGGTTTGAAGCCATTTGATCATGTAAATCAATAGTTGAAATTTAAAATCACTAAAAACCAACATAGTTTCCTAGAATTACTCTTTCACCTTTATAACCGATATAGTTTCCAAGAATTATTCTTTCACCATATGTTATAATGCCACATGTCAAAAATCTATTGGTTTTTACCATTCCTAGGAATTTCCTTATTCTTATTTGAACCCTTTTCTCTCTCTCTCTATATATATATATACACACGTATAGGTAGGTAGGTAGGTTCATTGGGGAACATAAAAAAAGTTATGAACTGCGGGACCCACTTAAAAACCCTTGGATCTAAATTTCAGCTAATATATGAACGGCGAAGATTATATCTTAGCCTTAAAAGTAAATTCCATCTAAAATACAAGGAGGGGTAAAAAAGGAATGAGGAAGTATAGTAAAATCTCTGATTTTTTCACCATGAGGTCTTTGTCTTCATCTCTAACCTCCAACCATCACGATCAGTCCATCATGTCTCTACCTCCATCTATCTTAGATCTACCCTAAATCGAAACCCTAATCTTCAAACTTAGGTCAGAAACACCCCAATTTTGCGTTCGATAGAAGTAATCACTCGCCCCGCCATTGTTCTTTGATTTCGGGCACAACAAATGGTTATCATTTGCTTTTATGTAAAATTAATTTAACAATTTGCATGATTTAATTTTTACATGTAAATCTCATCCAAACACCATTTAGACATCTCATATTTTCAGACAATACAACTATTGAAGCCCTAGATAGGACGATTGTGGTCTCGAGTTTTGGCTTTAGCTCTTGGCTTGTGTTGATTATATCATTGTCTTTGAAATTTCAAAACCTTATGAGTAAGAATTGCATATTCAAATTAAAGGTGCTTGTCATACTTGATTATATTTGTAAATTATTCAATGATAGTATAGTTTTAAGATTTTATAACTTGTTATTCATTATATTCATTATTTGGTGTTTATAATCCTATTATATGTGTGTGCTTTAATTGCTTTTGATGCAAAACCGATGTTCTATTATCTAAATTTACATGTTAAAATAACTTATGGGGATAATATAGAATCATTGTAAAATTAATTAAACATTTGGGTTGGATTCGTCTCAACTTAGGGTTAGTGAGTGATGTTAAATTGCATGTAAAAAGTCCTTTAGAGTTTGAGTTCAATTTGGCAATATTTTGACCATTTAACTATAAACATGCTCCAATTTCATGTGTTCATTTTTTTAAACTTTTGAGTAAAATAATTAAAACTTAAAAAAAATTCACGCACGTTCATGTGGGGGAAAGTTGACATACAAATGAAGTTAACATGCTAATTGTGATAATCAAGTAGAGTAATTATACATATAAGTAGAGTAATTATGAAATTACATCATAGAAAGTTGACATACAAATGAAGTTAACATGCTAATTGTGATAATCAAGTAAAGTAATTATACATACAAAGCAAATTACTCTATTTACTCTATGATGTAATTACATAATTAGTCTACTTGTATGTATAATTACTCTATTTGATTATCACAATTAGCATGTTAACTTCATTTGTATGTCAACTTTCCCCCACATGAACGTACGTGGATTTTTTAAAATTTTTAATTATTTTACTCAAAAGTTTAAAAAAATGTTACTCTATGATGTAATTACTCTATTTGTTTATATAATTACTCTACTTGATTCTCACAATTAGCACGTTAATTTCATTTGTATTTGATTCAAACCCCGTTCATATGTATTATATATATGTGAAAAAAAATTCTATTTGCAAAATATGGGAATTAAAATTGTTTCATATACTTTCCAATAAATTAGAGTAAAACTGCATTTAACTTCTATAATTTTATAGAGTTGAATTGTGGCGAGCAACAGTTCATGTAATTTAGCAGCAACATAGGAGTTATTACGAAGCTGAAATCGATTGCCAATTAGCATCAAAAGGTGGAGGAGTTAGGCTGCCAAAGTGAACTATAACCAAGATAACTATTTCATGTACTTCAGGTGCGATTTTGGAGCTGGGTCAACATCTTTGAGCAAAAATTCAGAATGGTGAGTTTGATGCCCCCGTTTTGAGGGTGTTTTGATTTAATATAAAGAAGCTGAGTTTTAATTTATAACTAACATGTTCATAGTGTATGGTCATGGCTACTTAGGTGTAATAAGTTTTTACATCAATTATGCATGTATGGTGTAAGTCATTAGTTTATTTTACAATCTAGACGAGCAACTTGAGGATGGTACATGGTTATGTATAAACTGAATGTAGATCATGATCTTTTTTATGTTACATGTGTTTTTGACTTGCTTTTGTAATAGGATTGTTATATACAGGTATGCAGAGCGGGATAGTTGCAATTAGGGATACAAATGATATTGCTAATAGTGTACCGGTTGGGACCAGAGCTCTTTATAGGGTGACGGCTGGGTTACTAGAGCTCTTTATAAGGTGACAGTGTGTTATGTTTGTGGGTCAAAGTTACAAAATTTCAAATGGGTCAAAGTTACAAAATGTTGACTTGCCAAGGGCGTTTTGAACAACTTTAATAAAAAATGTTGTTTTACGTGTAAAAATTTATTGAAAAAATGTTGTTTCACATGTTAAATAAAAAAAAATTGTTTTTAACATGCAAAATGTTATTTTACATGTAAACTTAAATGAAAATTATTGCTTTACATATAAAGATTTAATGAAATTTGTTTAAATTACATGTTGAATTTCAATGAAACCTGCTGTTTTACATGTAAAACTTAATGAATACAGTCGACTTTACATGGAAAATGTTAATAAGAAGTGTGGTTTTACATGTAAAATTTTAATTAAAAATGTTGTTAAACATGTAAAATCTTAATGCAAAATTTCTTTTTGCATTCGATTTTTAACGAAATATATTGTTTTACATGTAAAATCTAAATCTAAATGAAGCATACATTTATATCAAAATCTTTATGTGAATTAGATGTAAGTGGTTTGAGGTAAACTTTTATGAGATCATATGCTATAATGGAATCTTTGAGGTTTTATTTTGTATATAGGATAGTACGTATAGTGTATTTTGCACCATTTCACATTATGCTAATTATGTAAAAAAAATGTCAGAACCGAGAATATGGTGCAAACCTTAAGAAGGTTGACAAGAACACACAGACTCAATAACCCAAAGGCCTATTAAATATCCCAACGGAATCAGGATATCTAACCAATGGGAACGAAGGTGTGATATAATGAAAACGAAACAATAAATGATAGTCGGTAAGAACAAAATCAAAGATAAAGACTCACTGTATTTAATATATCATTAATGAAACAGTGAAAGGAATGTCTAGGGTTTCATGAAAGGCGGCGGCGGTATGAGGAAACAAATAGAATATTCATTTAGAATGTTTCTCGTATTCCGTGTCACGCATCTATGCTAAAATGGAAACCTAGGACCTTATTTATAGACCGTGACATTCCTTCTAGAATCCCTAATCATTACATAATAAATGACAAATACAAATACAAGTGTAAAAGTCTTCGAGCATGATTTGTATCTTGCTCGAGCAGACTCAGTATGCAAGGTATGCTCGATGAGTGTCTTCGAGCATACATTATTTAGAGTATTTTACAGTGAAAATATTCTCCTCTAGCAAGCTTCATTCTTCTTAGCCAATCCTTGCTTTACTCGAACTAGTCCATCGAGTCTTCAATCCTGTCTTAACTTATTGAACAATCTTTAGCATGCTCGGATGTAAATCTTGCTCGGGAGATTAAACCATGCTCATAGTCCATGCTTGGAGCATGTGACATGTTTTTATTGCGTTCATGCTCGTCACCATGTGCTCGGACATTCTGTGCTCGTATCACTTGGTTAAACTTGAAAGATTAAGTTGTTTGATCGATTGGCAATCTATACTCGATAGAAGAACACTCTTGCTCGTTGAAGTGTAGCTTGCTCGAAGCCTTCAACACTTAGAAGAATTAACCAGAAATGGTTCTGAAGACCTTGTTCGTAGTAGTAAACCATGCTCGATAGTCTAAGCTTGCTCGAAGTCCATACTTAGCTGTTTTCCAGAGGAGGTTGAGAAGATTCCAATCTTCTATATCAAATATCCGACTCAACAATCTCCCCCTAGATTGGAACAAGCTCAGATGCACCAAAACACACCTGCATAAAGTTACACATGTATCAAATATCTAAGATAATCATTTTAAGAACATGCCATTTCATTACATAAAGGAATTCTGCCTCTAGGACATTACACATCAAATTTTTACATATCAAAATACAAATCAAACAAAATACAAAGATAAATAGAAATAAAAATGATCATCATTCATCTCCATTATGCTATCTTCTTCTTTGGCTCCTTGCTAAAGCTTTTTCTTTCTTAAGTCTAAGAAAGGCAGCCCTTTGCTTGAACATATCAAGTTTTATCCTATCATCAGAATCGATTGGGAACTCTACATCCATTATGTCTTGAAGGTCTTGGATATGTATGAATTGTAGATCACATCATACATAACCACAGCAATAATTCCACCTGAAGCATTTCTGAGTGATAGTGATTCATTGTTTCTGTTATAAGTGAGATGAGCTATCCTTCCATTCTGTTGAACCTGGGAGTTTGGCTCAAGCATCTCCTGTCTCATAGCTAAGCACTCCTTCAATGTCTTCCTCTTTCCCCTTGAGCTGCTTACTTGAGTTTTTCTTTTCTTTGACTCAAATAGAGAGAGCTCCAAAGCATGTACTTCATTTATCCTTTTATGTGTTCTCTCTCTCTCTCTCTCTCTCTCTCTCTATCTGGCTATGAACCTCTCTCCTCTTTTGTTTGAGAAATGGAAATCCTTTCTCAGATTGTTCCATGATAAATTTGGAAAGGTCATTTCTTTGCTGCCCAGCTAGTTGGCTTCTGTCTTGATTGTCATATAAGTCTAACTCAGCCATTCTCTTCAGTTGTTGTTTTGAAAAATTTCTCAAATCATCCCTAAAGATGATTAGAGTCTCTTCATCATCTTCAATAATCACCCTTAAGGTCTTGGATCTTTTGTCAAAGTAAAGATGTGTGGGAAAATTTAAACTCCTTGAAGGTTCAAGCCTCACAATCTCAGACCTTAAAGGGGTTCTGCTTGTGCTCACTTGTGGATTTTTCTTTGATTGTTCTTGTTCTAACTCTTCATACCACTTTCTGATTGTTTCATCAGTCTGCACCAACAATCTTCATATATTAGCACCCTTCTTATGTAGAGCACTCATCATCTCGGCTTGCACTTCTTCTTCCATTCTTCTCCTTTCTTCTTGTAGTTTTCTTTGTGTTTCCAAGTACATTCTCTGCTCTCTATTATAAATATCCAACAATTGTTCATGAGGCATTATCTTAAATTGTTCTTCAGTCATCCCTTTTTCCATCACAATCTCTTTTAAAGTCTGTACTCTTTGTGGGTCTTTAAACCACTTTCTCACTTATTCTTTTTTCTTTTGAGCCTCTTCCCTCTCCTTCTCCATTCTCATCTTTAATTCTTTCTCTTAAATAATCTTCAGAAGATTTTTTTTCTTTGAAAGAGTCTTTTACCATCTGTACTTTTCTTTCAAGATCTTCAAAGGATAAACCGATCAAGGAGTCATATTTGTAGCCATGTAACTGAAGAATTTAATATCCTTGTGCTTGGCCCTTAATACTTCATACTCAGTTTCAGCTCTGGCCTCTTCTTCCTGTCTCATTTTGAGTTTCTCTGTCTCTTCCCTTTCTTTCTCCTTTTTCTTGCTCATTTTATCGACATAATTTGCCACACCATCTAACAAGGCATTCTTGTACATCTTATCAAAAGTTCCAAATGACTTCATGTTTAGGAATGTTGATCTATGTCCAGCCTTCAACATGAATTCCCTTTGGGATTCCCGACTCCTCAAACCATCAGCCTCTTTTCTAATACTTTCTTTTGACATTCTTTCAACATATTTCTTCTCAAAATCAATGCTTAACAGATAGGCTTTGTCTTCATTCTCCTTATCATCATCCTTCAATGCTCTTTGTTCTTCATAATCAATTTCAACCGGTTCATCAATATTGTGAAGAGCTCCAATCATTGGTTCTTCAAAATGGATAGTTTGAGGCCCTTCAACATCTGTAGATCAAGCTTCCCTTCTCTTGTACACCTTTACCTTCACAGATTTTTGTCTCTTACGCTTGAGGGTCACAAGTTCAGCTGTTTCTTTTCTTTTAAAGGATTCTCTAACTTCAGTTTCTAATTCTGTTGGTTCAGTAATGATTGGATTTTCATTCATAGTCCTTTGTTCTTCATCAACAGTGGTTTGTGTTACTAGCTCTTCATCAAAAATTTCTTAGGCTTGGCTCAGTGGTTTGTGTTACTAGCTCTTCATCAAAAATTTCTTCAACTATTGTTTCCTTGACATGAGTATCTTCATCAAGAACTTCATCAACTTCATTTAAAATGGGTTTAGTAGGTTCAACCACCTCTTCCACTCTTGGTTCAGTTTGCACACCACTGCTAAGATTGATAAAATCTTTCTAAGCCTTTCTGGCAGCTGATACAATCTCAGGAGCATGTCCTTCTGGTCTATTCAGGATGTCTATAAGAGTTTTCATTATCACCAATTTTACCATTGAACTAGTAGGTATTTCAATTGTTTCTTCCACACAGGCTACTAGGTTTACTGGACCCAGATCGAGCTCTTGTCCTTTTGGTGGTTCAGGTTCTTCAAGTTCAGGTTCAGATATTACTGGCTCAGATTGTATGGGCTTAGCTTCATCATCAGTTTATTCAGTTGGAGTTTGTTGATCAGTTTGTGTTGCTTTTAATGACTTTAATGCAGCTCTTATAGCTTCATCAGCCTCCTTCCTCATTCTCTCCTCTTCTTCTTCCTTCTTCCTCATCTCCATGAGTACTTCAAGCACTTCTTGATCATTTTCCTCCCCTTCTTCCTCAACCAACACCCTTTGCCTCTCTTGATTTATCATTTTTATTACTGTATTGACTGACTCAACTTCTGCTATATCTGGATCTTCTACATGATCCTTCTCTAAGGTTTCATCAACAGATGTTTCTTTATGAGTGGCTGTTGGATGAAGATCTGCATCAGTTAGAGCCACCCCTTTGCCTTTTAATTGTCTTTTGGCAATTTGATCAGGGGTCTCTTTTTCTGTTTCATCCTCTTTCTCTCATGAGTCCCCCTCTTCTCGTGCTCCTTCAACATATTCTTTATTTATCATATCAAGAGCATTTGATGTTCCAGCATCTTCAGCTTCATCACTTGAACTGGCATATATGTCTTCTATCAATTTTAAGCCACATGCCTCTTCAGGATTCTCACCCTATTTTGGTGCATCTAAGGTCTTCTCAACCTCAGATTACCCCAGGGTTTGAATTTTCATTAAAGCTTCTTGCAAGGCAGTCTCAAGTGCTTTGTTCTTAATTTCCAGCATTGCATTTCTATTCTTCAACATAACATTATCAAATTCTAGTTCTGTATTCTCTTTGATAAGATCACAGATGTTTGAGCTGGATGGTGGTGTTTCTTGAGTGGGTTTAAAGGTTGGTTCTGAGAATGGTTCAGATGAGGAGGTTTCTGGTGAGGGTAATTTGTAGGATTCAGGTTTTGTATGCATGGATTGGGAAGGTTGAGCGGTGACAATAGGTAGTGTTTCATGTAGTGGTGAGGTTGGTGGTGTTGGGATATATGTGTCTTGAACAGTGTTGGCTGGTTAGGATATAGGTGGTGATGTGGGTGGCGATAGAACACATGTATCATGAATGGGTGATGCTGGTGGTGTTGGTAAGGATGTATCTGCGATAGGGTCAGGTTTAAGGGTTGGTTGTGGTTTAGTGGTAGGAGGGGAAGAGTGAGCAACATGTTTATCAATTGGTGTAGATTCTGTAGGCTCAGAAACCTCAAGATTAACTGGTTCAGTCACCTCATCAACATGCTCCTCTTCAGGTGCTAGCACCTTATCCACATTCTCCCTTACTTCAATGTTGTCAGCCTCAGGGGCAATTTGGTCCACATTCTGCACAACGTTATCACCAGCTTTATCATCTCCCTGATTATCATCACCATCATCAGGACCTTCATCATTTCCTCCAACATCTTCATCATCTTCACCATTTTCACTTTCATCATCCTCTTCATCACTATTGCCTGGAGTGCGAGGTACATCAATGGCACCCAAAGCAGGAACAAGTAGCCATGGGAGAACATCCCAATCAGTATTTTCATTGAACTTGCTTTTGGCATTCTTCATCCGTTGACAGATGTTTGGGACTTGCAACCATAATACTTCTCCTGTCTGCTATAGAT
>NW_027495214.1:0-236613 GCF_021521415.1 Bidens hawaiensis | reverse complement strand
ATGGATAGATTAATAATCTTTATATATTCAAATATTCGGTATATGTAGATGTTAATTAATTAAATTTTCAGTCTATTGTAGTGTCAAAATTCAACACCATAAACATGAGTCGTAAACAAAGAAAAATAGATTGATACACATAATAATAATAATAATAATAATAATAATAATAATAATAATAATAATAAAAGCTAAACTATAAATTAAAATATTTTATAATGAAATTGTATGAATTTGCAAGTAATTTCTACAATCTTGGTTTTCATAGTTTACGTATAACAATTATATCTTGTATATCTTGTTATAACAACAATTACTAATACATGTTTACATTTAAATCATAATATAGTTAATAAAATATTCATATCTATACTATATATAATACATAAGTAAATGACAAATATATTACTTTTTAGTATATCACTACTTTATAGGATTTTTATATCAAATATTTGATGAGATTAGTTTTTAATTTAATGAGATGTTATAACTCGTTTAAGGAATATCCGGGTTTGATCAGACCCATGCCCATGAATTCGGGTCAAATGCATGAGAAGCCTCCATTTAAAAATCAAGCAAATATGGTGACTCCAAAAAAAAGGGATCGACCACATCGCGACACATAGGATTTTTATGTTTTCGTTTATATATATTATAGATATATTTAGAAGGCAACTTGCCAAGTTTTGTTTGCTAAGTTTTAGTTATTAAAGTTTGTTGTATGTACTATTTGGCCACTTGGTATATATACTACTAGTTTGAGACCCGTGTATTACACGGGAAATTCATAAAAAATTAAAATTTAAACATTAAGAAATATAATCAACAAAAAAATTGTCATACATTGTTAATACAATTACAACTTACATTAAAATTACATGAACTACAAAAGATACATTACGAAAATACTTCACAAATAAGAAAAAAATTCTTTGTACACTACATTTGTGGTTGTATTGGTCAGATTACCTTGGTTATCAAGAATCAAAATCTTTAGCCCAAATCTTCTTGTAACTCTTATCAAGGCAACATATAGCAGTTGTCCATGTGAGAACACGGGTTCTATCAAGTACAAACCAACTCTAGATAATTACTGACCTAGGCGTTTGTTTATGGTCATCGCAAAATATACTGCAAGGGGAAACTGTCGTCTTTGAAATTTATATGCTATTTTATTGTCTGTTGGAGTCAGCGGTGATCTATGAATCAAAACTCTATGTCTAATGTTAGCTCCAGAAATAATTTTTGCATCAACTACACGAGTACCTAAAGATATAATTTGTAGTCGAGTACCGTTACATAAGCCTTCTTTCCGGTTAAGATTTCTAAGGAGCATAATAGGAACACCAACTTTTAACACAAGTTTGTGGTTTGGTAGTCCAGATATTCTTAGACCATTAAGCAGTTCAGGGGAGTATAAAGCTGTATCAGCAGTGTCATTGATATATTCTGATTTACATATGATATCTGAACTTAGGTACTCGACTTCATCACCTGGAAAAAACTTGAGCAAACTATCATTAATCTCATCAACAATTTCGTTTGTTGGTGCAAGTATGGCTCTGTCTTGAAAGTAATGTTGGTTCTCGTAATTCTGTAGAATATCAGGATATACAAAGTCAAAAAGTTTTTGATATATGATCAACAGAATCTTTTATAATAGATCGTCAGGTATATCTATCGTTGCAACACCATCATCAGGACCGCCAACATTACCTTCACCTATATCTAAAAGTCATTTTGCGAATAATCTGGTTTCATCAACATCAGATGATGGCCTACCCATAGTTAACCTTAGGTTTTTTGTTAATCTCAAGACATTGCGTTTGCTAACCTTAGGTTTTTTGTTAATCTTCACTCCAAATGTAAGAAGAACATAAAGAGGCGTTTGCTATGTCTTTTTTAGAGCCTTTTTGAACTACAGGTAGGATTTGTCGAAAGTCTCCTCCAAATACAATAACTTTTCCTCCAAATAGAAAATTAGAAGATAAAACATCTTTTAAAGACATGTCAAGAGCTTGAAACTCATGTTTGTGAGCCATTGGAGCTTCGTCCCAAATTATTAATTTGGTTTTTTCTAATAATTGTGCCTCGTATATGCCTGGATCAATGTAGCAAGTAGAATCCTCATTCAGATTTATCGGAATATGAAACCTGGAATGTGTTGTGCGACCTCCAGATAACAATAACTAAGCAATTCCACTTGAAGCAACAGTTAGGACGATTTCGCCTTTTGATCTTATGGCAGTTGATAAGGTCTTCCATAAGTACGTTTTACCTGTTCCACCATAACCATATACGAAGAAGAAACCACCTTTATTCTGCTGAAAAGTCATTATTATACGATCAAAAACATTTTTTTTCTCATGAGTAATTGAATTAAAGAGAGTTTGGAACTCTACTTTTAGCTGGTTTTGATCGTATGACAAATCTTCGTGAATCAAACTATTAGATGCAATAGATATATACTCGGAATCAGGGAAAGGCATGGTTTTATATCTTCTTAAGCTTGAATTTTTGGGCAACAAGATTTTTTTAATCTCAAATAAAGTGAGGTTCTTGATTTGATCTTCAGTTTGCGATAACTCTGTAAAATTTGAACAAAAAATTTGGTAATATTAATGACTATATATCTGCGTATAAAGATTGTAAAACTCATCCAAAATATTGATACCTGGTGACTTTAAAAGACATCGTTGGTTGTAAAGAATGTCATCAGAAAGTCATTTCCAAGTATTTATCAGGAAGGCTATCAGTTGACAACATTGTAGCGAACAACGTGCGTACTCCGTGACCCAACGATGAATGGCTTGCCTCTTCAATTGCCTCAATTTATTCTTGATCATCTTCTAATAATCCAATAGAGTAACACTCATCTCTAAACGAAGGTTGAAGACGGTTGTTAACAATGCGGATTTCTTCAAACGATCTTGGACCTTTAACTCTGTTCAAAAGAATTCGTAAGAAGTACGCTTCTCCAGCAGCAGGAGACACGGCATGAATTCTACCTATGGAAAATCCCGATTTTCTTGATTCTTAAAGACGAGGTAGAGCATGCCAAAAAAATTCAGTAGGGAATTCAACGTAAGACAATTTACGTGCGTTGGCATACTTTTGGTTGCACTTCATCCAAGCAGTAAACATGGAAGAAGAGACACTTTCAAATTTTTCCAATACATTATCAAGATCATAATCCGCACAATAAACTACATGTTGTTGTCCTGGAAGATGGAAAGGTAGTCGGGTAATAGAAGGCATTCTGTAATGGACATCATATCTGAAAATACGTCAGGCTGCCTCAAAAGCAGAAAAATACCGACAATCATAAAATTGTTTGATCTCATCGACTACTGGTTGTTCCACGTCTGCTTGTGTGTCATTTTTGGAAAGAGTTAAGTGCCATTTTGGTACCTGTGGTTTGTCTAATTACGCAACTTTAGTACCGATTTTGAATTTTTTGCAAATGGCTACCTGACGTTTCTAAAACTTGCAATTTTAGTACTTTTTTTAACTCCGTCTAGTTTATCCGTTAAGTTAGGGTTACCTTTGTAATTTCATTATTTTCTCTTTTTTTTTCTTTTATCTTTTTTTTTTCATTCCCTACCTTCTACACCATCTTCTTCCCCCTTTTCTCTTTTAAACCACATTTTCGCAAATCCAAGCAAACCCTAAATCCTCAAAGCATCCAATGAAATTGTTTGCAAGTCATTCAACATTTTATTCAAATAATCTGACCTCGTCATCAAGCTATCCAAATATCTACAAACCCTTACCCAAACTGTTTTAGAAGCCTCCAAAAATCCTCAACTCCTTACGCATAAATCGCACTCCATTTCATGGTTATTGATTGCTTATCACCGTTAGCAGCAACAAAAACCCTAAATTATTACCTAATTTGTTCTTGAGGTTGCAGATTACGAGTACACCTAAGATGTTATTGGTGGCCGCAAGCCTGGTCGTTGGTTAGTAGCGGTGGCCCGGCGGTGGCTATGGTAGTGGTGGACGAATTGCAAGAGAAAGGGAGGGTTCCGGTGGTGGGCGACTGTGAATTTGACCATAGATGTGGTGGTGGGAAAATTAGATTTTCAAAGGGGTGGTTGTGTATTTAAATGGAGATGTAGTGGTATCTCGTCGGAAATGGTGACCGGAGCAAAAGAGAAGAGATATGGAGGGGGGTGGTGGTGGGTAACAGGTAAAGAGAGGGAGAAAGGTGAGAGAAAAAGATGTGAGAAGGAAGAAGATGGGATAGAACACGGGGAGAGAAAAAGAAAAAGAAAGAGAAAATATAAAATAATATAAAATTACAAATATACCCCTGATTTAATGGATAAAATAGACGGGGTTAAAAAAAGTACTAAATTTGCAAGTTTAGAAACGTCAGGTAGCCATTTGCGAAAAATTCAAAATCAGTACTAAAGTTGCGTAAATAGACAAACCACAGGTACTAAAATGGCACTTAACTCTTTTGGAAAAATAAACAGTAACTCGATCAGGTCCTTTGTTGATGTATTTAAACAAATACTTTATAGATGATGCCTGATTGCACCATTCAACATTAATGTGTGCCTGATATCATTTTATTAGGTACTTGTAACAGGGGACCACACTTCTGTTATCTAATTGAATGTCTCCTTTTTGAACAAATTGACCAGAATCGTGTCTTCTATACAGGGGATAACCTTGTTAATCGACAGATGTTGCCTCACGAAAGTTCTTTGGAAAACTTTTTGAACATTTGTTGTCAAACATGCACGGGCAGGTCGGATTATGGGCACCACATGGACCGTGAATCATCAATTCACTTACAAGGTTATATAATTCAGGGTCTTCATTCTTATCAGGAATCTCCGCATAAATAAAAGTATCAACGAGTTCTACATCGGGAAGCTTATGATCAGCATACATAAATAAGCACAGATGAGCATGAGGCAAACCACGCTTTTGAAATTCGATTATATAAACAACTGCATGAAAAGTTTTGTTTATAAATAAAACTTAATGGGTTTAAGTTATATGTTTCTATCAAAACCTTAATAATCTTATATTATAAAATACGATGAAAGAAACATATGTAAAGTATTCATACCTGCTTGTACGTTTCCAAGGACCGCTTTATCCTTCAAGTCTTTTAACAGTGAGTCAAGCTTGATTTTAAACAATCTGCACAAGATGTCGGGCCTATCTTATGATTTAAGAGTGGTGTCTTTAATAAATCTTGTCACTTTAGACCACTTTGGATTGCACGTTATTGTTATAAAAAAATCAGGGTATCCAAACCATTTGCAAAGTGTCATAGCATCCAGGTAGTTTTGAGTCATATACCGAGCACCTCCTATAAATGACGAAGGTAATATCCAGGTACGTCCCACTTTTGAAACACTGGATGTTCCCTGATCTCTTAGATTCATGAGATTCTCATATGTTGATGATCTTAGTTTTGTTAGTTGACTACGTATAAAAAAAGCCTTTCGCTTTCAATCATGGTATACGCATCAACTAAAAACTGTTGCAACAACCTCCTTGAGTTTAAAAGAATTGAGAACTGGTTGAGCCCATCTTGAATCATAAAGGCGAACCATTCCCTCATTGTAGTAAAAGGTCGTTTGCTATCATCACCCTCGTTAACACCTCTATGATATATGTCAACTCGGTAACCATCTTCACCATTAATAAATATGATTGGATATTGAAGATGTGACAACTGCCAAATTTCAGGTTAACTTCGTTAACTAAACACAGTTAAACCTTGTTGACTATGCCTGTAAACTCAGTTAAATCTGTTAACTATGTTAATGAACTCTTGTACATGGGGTGTCATGTATATGAACTCTTGTACATGTGGTGTCATGTATGCGTACATTTAAGTTAATGTGTCGTTGATGACTTAAACATGAATAAGTGGCTAATTATAACTAGAATAATAAACTCGTTATGCATGTTATAATAAACGTGGTATGTGTCATGTACTGTATATGATAAGTATAATGTGTTATATGATCAATATGTTATATTATAGTTGTTACATGATTATGTGATTTGTAAGAAAGCTAGGTGATTAAACAAGTTACATTATATGTCATGTTACATGTTGGTTATTTAATGGAACCTTATATTATAATACATAGGAAATGTTTTATAAATTATGTAACATGTCACATATGGATTAATAAAAATAACCTAAGGTATTATTCCATTAAATCAATATTAAAGGATTGTTAATACAAAAGAGGTTACAAACTATTGGATTTCCAAAGCTTTTCCTTTCCCTTTCTCTTTTGCCTTGGCGGTGAACCACACACCCACACACACACTCACTTTGTTTTGCAAACACTCTCTTTCAATCTCATTTTTATACACAAAAGGTTTGGTGATTATTGGGAAGCAAGGGGAGTAAACATTAGGATCAATCAAGTGAGTAGGTTATTCTGTTTTATTTAATAAATATGAACCTTGTATCCAAATGATTTGGATCATAGAAAGGGGATGATCAAAGTTTGATGAGTCAAAAGAGTTGTATGTGTTTTTGTTTAGAAGTTTGAGTCTTTTATAAGTATATTTGTTGTAAGGCCCCGAACCCGGTAGCCCTACTTTGGCGTCGGATTTACTCATAAACACAGTTCTTACAAATCAGAGTTCATTAAAACTTTCGCGGAATATAAAAACTTTCTTAAAACGTTTCATATCAACACACGTATTGCCTTAAAACATCATTTTGTCTTTCAAAATAAACGAAACATTAAACTTATACGTCTTGAGTCTTCCGATGCCAGCCTCTTATTCGGTGCCACGTGTCTCCTCAAGCGAGCTGCCTCATCCTACTCACCTGCGTGCATACTATAAGTCAGCTACGCTTAGTGAGTTCTAGTTAATCACATAATCATACAATACCTTCTTACATTTCATACTTAACCTCTTAACTTTCTTTCATACACACATAATTGCATATACTTTCATTTTTACCTTCATACTTTCTTTACATACATAATCATACGTTTTAAAGAGCCTTTCGCCCTATAACCTCACATATATTATAAGGGTCTGGTCCCTAACATCACAGATATTATAAGGGTCCGGTCCCTAACATCACAGATATTATAAGGGTCCGGTCCCTAACATCACAGATATTATAAGGGTCCGGTCCCTAACATCACAGATATTATAAGGGTCCGGTCCCTAACATCACAGATATTATAAGGGTCCGGTCCCTAACATCACAGATATTATAAGGGTCTGGTCCCTAACATCACAGATATTATAAGGGTCTGGTCCCTAACATCACAGATATTATAAGGGTCTGGTCCCTAACATCACAGATATTATAAGGGTCTGGTCCCTAACATCACAGATATTATAAGGGTCTGGTCCCTAACATCACAGATATTATAAGGGTCTGGTCCCTCTTTCCTCGAATATTATTAGGGTTCGGTTCCCTAGTTCTCGAATATTAGTAGGAACCATACATCATACCTCGAGTATTATTAGGGCCCGGTACCCTCTTCGTAACCATACAACCATCCTTTCATTCTTTTATTAACTTTATCACATTCATACACATAAGCATACATATCATACTTACCTTATACTTAGCGTTACAACCTGACAGTACGTGCAATATCCGAAGATCGTTCACGTACCGTCAAGCCATCATTCATACATATCACATTATTCACATAAGGCATACACTTATCTCTTAGGATAAGCGTATTAACAAACATATCGAGTATGCACAAAGCCCCGAAAACATAACACATAAATGGGGCTAGAAACTCACCTGAACTCTGCCTCTTCCTCCAATAGTTGTAAATCCCTTCTTTGACTGAGCTCGGCTGACTGTATAAGTTACACGTATCAATACTCGCCTGATCTAATCTGGCGGCATAGTATTAGCTTACTTTTACTTATCGTTTATAATTTATTTTCTAATCGAACTCGACTTTAGGCGAAGTTAAACCTTATGCGAACTTAGCTTTAGGCGAAGTTAACCCTTAGGCGAACTTAGCTTTAGGCGAAGTTAACCCTTAGGCGAACTTAGCTTTTAGGCGAAGTTGTCATCAGGCGAACTTAGCTTTTAGGCGAAGTTGTCATCACGCGAACTTAGCTTTTAGGCGAAGTTGTCATCAGGCGAACTTAGTTTTAGGCGAAGTTGTCATCAGGCGAACTTAGCTTTAGGCGAAGTTGTCATCAGGCGAACTTAGCTTTAGGCGAAGTTGTCATCAGGCGAACTTAGCTTTGCAGGCGAAGTTCATCAGGCGAACTTAGCTTGCAGGCGAAGTTGTCGGCTGCAGCTACTGTTCGTTCTTAAATCCTTCGTTTCTTAACCAAATAACTCGATTTAGGTATCCACGGAATCGTCTGACCAGCGCCTACAAACCCCAACCATCAAATCGGCCTAACATCGATGTTTAAGGGGTGCGATTTAGGCATATAGGTTACGGGTTCTTTTAGGTTAACAATTAACCTATCAATTGCTAATCAATTCCAGTAATATTTGTTGTTTTAGGTTCGTTTATAACAAACTAACACAGATCTATGATTTCTCAAATCAAACCGAACCTATACGAACGATTTCTAACTATAAACATACCTTGAACGAGTCGAACTACGAACCCGGTTAAGCCTTGATGTTGTTTTGGTCCGTCACGACGTTCCAGCACCAACAAGCTCGGGTTTTCGCCTTCGGATCTTGGTTCGGGTTATAAGATGGTGTTGTGTGTGTTTTGGTGGTGTATGGAATATGTGAGAATGAGGATTAAATGGTGATTAATGGTATTTATATTTAGGGATCATGGGCTTAAGCCCATGGACTCTCCTTCCTTCTTTCATAACCCAAGTCCATAACCCATATCCATTACCCAACACTAGCCCGACCCATACCAACTCCTACTCTATTTATTATTTCCCGATAACCCGAGTAAACTTTCCCTCTATTATTAAGTAATACAATTAATATTATTTTGGAAATTTCGGGATGTTACATTTATTTTACTTATGAAATCAAATGGATAATAAGAAGACATGAAATTTGATTGTGTAAGAATGATCTTTGATGATTTAAGATCATAAGGATGTAAAAATCATGACTTTTGTGAATTGTGGTTTGAATCTGCTTTCTGGCAGACTTTGTGTCTTAGATTGTATGGTGAATAAATTGATTATATGTTTGTGTTTCTAGTTGATTTTTGATTCTATGAACAAGTAATTTGAATCTAGTTTTCAAAAAGTTGAGAATCTTAATTTTTGGACTTTGTTTTAATGCTTTTTATTAATTTACAAAATCGGGTTGCAAACCTGATTTAGAGGTAAAGTTTCTGAGTTATGTTATAAATTGCATAACTTGATGTTAAAAATAGATATGGATATGATTCCACTTCTGGAATGTTTTAAACTTAAGTAGGAATCTAATACAGTTGGTCGTGCATCAATTGGACAAATATAGAATTTTTGACAAATATTTGTGTACTGCTGTGTTAAAATAGAGATAAAAATTAGGTTGATGTAGTGTGTGAATAAATAGTATGTTTTGGTGAGTTATAAAATTATGAGAAAAATATATGTTATACCTAATACTTGTGAGAATATGTGTGAATTATTTGGTAATTTAATTTCAAGTTTTGGTTGGTGAGAAAAATCAGTTTGGATGATTGAAAATTGGCTTAAGGATGATCAATATATAGATTAGTTAAAA
The DNA here is from genome assembly GCF_021521415.1 of Bidens hawaiensis. Classification (NCBI taxonomy): domain Eukaryota; kingdom Viridiplantae; phylum Streptophyta; class Magnoliopsida; order Asterales; family Asteraceae; genus Bidens; species Bidens hawaiensis. The sequence goes on along the minus strand of NW_027495214.1, from coordinate 226,928 downwards.
TAGTTGTAAATTGTAATATAATGATTATGCTAAACTGAATTTTGAATTTGTGAGTCAACTTAGAACTATTTGACTAAGTGGTTAGTCTTACTTGTGAAATGTTGAAAGTAATAGGAGTTAGACTTAGTCATAGAATTGCATGAAAAGTGGCTAAGTGCACATTACTTGATTGTTGTTAAAGTTGTGACTAGGAACATAATGTAAACATTATAAGTCTAACGAATTGGTCAATAGTCATCAACGGGCCGTCGGTCAATATTTTGGTCAAAGGTCAACGGTCAACAAAACAAATTTTTTAGTCTTCGGTCATCGAGACTTGGATTTTTAGTCAACGGTCAACAACTTGGACCTTTTGGTCAAAAGTCAAACGAAAAGTCAAACTTTGGTCAAAGTCAACAAAGTCAAACTTTGGTCAAAGTCAACAAAAAGTCAAACTTTGGTCAAACTTTAAATAAACAAAGGAATTGGTTGGATACTAAGGGTTCTAGTAATCGCTTAGCAAATACTTATAGTGCTTGTATGATTTAGGCACTAGAACAACTTGACTTAGGAAGTTGACTTTCAATTTGAACCGCATTCGAGGTGAGCTTTGATGGTCGGCTAATTTGTATATGTTTTAGTTTGTTTATTATTTAGTTTTAACTGTTTATTTTAGAACTATCGATACTTCATACGTGTTTTATTTGATTTCAGGTCATAGGCGTTAAAGTACTCAGTATGGACCTATTGTGACACGGAATGAAGACTCGGGATGTCCAGCATGCAAAACAATGAAAAGAATGAAGGTTGTTGTAGCAGTGTCCCATCGCGGTACGCGATGGGAGGTTAATGAAGTTTGACTTTTTAGTCAATCGCGATATGCGATCGACTCATAGAAGACCCCGTCGCATACCGCGACGGGTGTGCAGACTGGATTTTTTGTTTATAACTTCTTTTTCATCAACAAGAAACCCTAACTCCGTTTTTACGAACCAAAGGCGATTTCCAGCAGTCCTATAAGCGGTTTCCATTATCCTAGCTTGTGTCAAGACCTCCCGCATGATCTCTATCATCCGTATCGAAGATTTGATGATGTCTAGGCTCGGCTAATCTCCTAGAATCGCACCCGGGATGTATAGTTTGTAACCATTTACAGTTTTTCTCATGTGATTAAGAATACTTATGTTTTATTATTGATGATTGATATATGATTACTGATATTTAGTATTTCTGTGTGTTCGGTCGGCTTAGGTTTACGTTGGTCTGAACGATCTGTTACCAGTTGCTAGATAATTAGTCATATAACTGTTTGGTTAGATTGAATACGATAAAACGTACAATTACCCTTAACTGAGTCACACTGGCAAGGACTGTTTGATAACCAGTGCTGTGTGTAAAGTAATTGTTGACGTCTAAGGTTTTGTCTGGTTGACCAGTTTTTAGTTAATCGTTGATAATCAATCTGTTAGGTTGCATGAGATACTGTTTGGTTGCGTACTTGAATTCCCGGGTGTGATTTGCTTTGTTAATTGTTTACAACTCACTTGTTCGTTCGTTGCTTAGTTATATAAACTCACTTTAATTGCTTGTGTGATCAGCACTAAAACCATTCACTTCATAATTAGAAATATGTTACACGAATACATTAACCACATACTCCTTGTGATACGATACCCTACTTGCTCTAACTATTTAGAATAATTAGGTTTTTGATTGACTCAAACGATGGTCATCAAAATGGCACCGTTGCCGAGAAGGAGTTAAGATTTGATGATGTCTAGGCTTGGCTAATCTCCTAGAATCGCACCCGGGATGTATAGTTTGTAACCATTTACAGTTTTTCTCATGTGATTTAGAATACTTATGTTTTATTATTGATGATTGATATATGATTATTGATATTTAGTATTTCTGTGTGTTCGGTCGGTTTAGGTTTACGTTGGTCTGAACGATATGTTACCAGTTTCTAGATAATTAGTCATATAATTGTTTGGTTAGATTGAATACGATAAAACATACAATTACCCTTAACTGAGTCACACTGGAATGGACTGTTTGATAACCAGTGCCGTGTGTAAAGTAATTGTTGACGTCTAAGGTTTTGTCTGGTTGACCAGTTTTCAGTTAATCGTTGATAATCAATCTGTTAGGTTGCATGAGATACTGCTTGGTTGCTTACTTGAATTCCCGGGTGTGATTTGCTTTGTTAATTGTTTACAACTCGCTTGTTCGTTCGTTGCTTAGTTCTATAAACTCACTTTAATTGCTTTTGTGATCAGCACTAAAACCATTCACTTCATAATTAGAAATCTGTTACACGAATACATTTACCACATACTCCTTGTGATACGATACCCTACTCGCTCTAACTATTTAGAATAATTAGGTTTTTGATTGACTCAAACGACGGTCATCAAAATGGCGCCGTTGCCGGGGAGTTAGTGCGCTTAGTGTTTTTCGTGTTATTTGATTTTTGTGTCTAATTTCAATTTCAATTTTAATTTTGTTTTCAATTTTTAGTTTAAATTTTATTTATCTGTATTTTACGCGGGTTGTGTTAGTTGTGCAGATTACAGGTTTATGCGCACCCGCCATTCGGGCCGACAGTCTCCGTTAGTTTACGAGCCCGAAATTGAGAGATTAGCTCGGCAGAACCGAGTACAAAACAGAAATTCTGAGATGGAAGACCAAAACCAAAATCAGAACCAAAACGAAAACCTAAAACAAAACCAAGACCCACTCTCACAGAATAACCAGTTTCACCCAGATAACATACCTCCACCACTCAATTTAGATAACCAAAACGAGCAAAATAACCAAAACGCCCAAAATAACTTAGCTCGTGCATCCAGAACCCGAAATCAAACCCGAAACCGAAACCTTAACCAAAACTTAAACCTCAACTTTGACCAAGCACGACCATCAATTCCAAACAATAACCCCAACCGCCGAGTTCGGATAAATATTGACGATGTTCGATCGAGTGTTCCGACTGAAGATGAGGATGAGGGGGAAGATAATAATAGAAATGAAGGTTTTCGGGCAGCGGATGATGTGGTAGATCGATGGGTTAGAAGGAATCGGGCGGCTGAGCCCGAGAACGAGGTTGGTGAACCAGAGATTGAGGGTGATAATAATTATCGAGATGAGGTGGAGGAGCCTGTTAATCGAAGATGGGCTGAAGCAGACAACAAAAACGGGAGAGGTTGAGAAAGGGTAAATCGGGCAGAACGACCCGAAAGAGTTCGTGGTATTCCAGTTAACCGGGGCGGTATGGGAAACCCCAGGGGGGCATGGGAGAAATTACATAGCCCCGGCTCATGGTGTTAACAGTCGGTTCAGACCGGCTATCTCAGATGGAGCATCCCCGTTGGTTCCACAGGAACTAGTGCAGGGACAACCAACTTTCAAGTCCCGGCCATTTTACATCAACATCGTTCCTCATTTCAACGAGATGGCTTCGGAAGACCCGTATTCACACTTAACTGATTTTTCGGCTATCTACGGGTCTATCGGTGACGGTACGTTTGATCAAGATGAAGTCCAATTACGGTTATTCCAATTTTCCCTAAAAGACAAAGCGAAACTTTGGTTTAATTCGCTACCGATGCACAGTATCAGAAATTGGGCCAAGATGAAATAAGTGTTTCTAAACGAGTTTTATTCACAGTCGAAGACTACCGAGGCTCGTTCCGATATTCGTCACTTTTCACAGTTACCTGGTGAGTTATTTCACGAAGCCTTTACTAGATATAAAGACATGATCAGGAAATGCCCACATCACCAGATTGAACTGTGTGAACTGGTTAAGTGCTTTGTTGATGGTTTGACATACAAGGACCGAAAGCATCTTAAGGCCTCGTGTAATGATTTGTTGCTAAATCAGCCGGAGGAAGATGATTGGGATTTTTTGGAGTTTATGTGTGAAGATTCCAAGGAAGAAGCAGCAGCTGAAAGACGAAGACGTGGTAATTCCTCCAGCTCAGTTAAGTCAGTCACGAGTGAATCTGAAAGAATGGCTGAGTTAGAACATGAACTGGCTGGGTATAGAAAGGGTAAGAAGAAAGAAGTCGGGAAAGTTGGTGTTAAATTCCCGATTTGTGAATATTGTGGTGAAATCAGGCATAAGGCAGAAAATTGTCCCGAGTATTATGATGATGTGGAGGATGACACCGAGGAAGTTAATTACACTTATGGGGATTCCAAAGGCCAAGGGTTCAATTCGAACACATATCACTCGGGCCTGAGGAACCACCCGAATTTTAGTTACGGGAACGCGTCTTCTCATTTGAACCCGAACTTTCAGGGATCGGTCCAGAACAGATCGCAGGGTAATTACCGCCAGAGCGGTTATCAGCAGGGTTCGAGCAATCAGAATCGGGGGTATAACAGAGACAGTAACCGGGGTGAAAATTTTTCGGGTAACCAGGATCAGTAGAAACGGTCCTCGGGTAATTCGGACGACTCGGTACACTCGAAGTTGGATGCGTTATTGAAGGTTATGACTGATCAAAAGGCTGAGACGAAGCAACAGTTCGAGTTACGGGATAAATCGTCGGAGGCAATGATGAAGCAAATTGGTCAGCTCGCTTCAGACATGGCGAAATTACAAAAGAATGCGGGCCAACTTCCGAGCGACACCACAGTCAACCCGAATCATCACAGTTCAAGTTCGAAGAAGCACGTCAACCAGTTAAGTATTTTAAGTAATGGTAAGAAATATGATAATAAAGTTGGGGGTCCACCACCGTTGGTTGATGGGGTGGTGGAAGAAATAGATGAAACCCTCGTCAGTGATGACGAGCCGGAACCGATTGCATTAAATAAACCTAACAAAAGTGAAACTGAAAATAATAAATCGGTTCCGAAGGATGACACCAACAACTCTAAGGATAGGGAAAAAGTGAAAACTGTTCCATATCCCGATGCTTTGTTGGCACCATCAAAGGTGAAGATGGCGTCAAAACGAGGCCCGCAACAAGAAGAAATGTGGGAAACGTTTAAACAAGTTAAAATTAACATACCTCTTTTAGATGCCATTAAACAAATTCCCGCCAATGCCAAGTACTTGAAAGAGCTGTGCACACAAAAAAGGAGTCATAAGATTCCTAAACAAATTGATTTTACCGATAATGTGAGTGTAATTCTTTCGGGTTCGCTTCCACCGAAGCTACAAGATCCGGGAACGCCCATTATACACATTCAAGTGGGTGATTTTAAAATGACCCGGGCGTTGCTCGATCTTGGAGCTAGCATCAGTATTCTTCCGGGAAGTCTATACGATCAGTATGACTTTGGCCCGCTTCGTGCGGCTGCCACCACGGTTGTCTTGGATGACCAGACACCGAAACTTCCCTGCGAAATACTGACGGATGTTATTGTTAAGGTGGAAGACTTTTATTTTCCAGTTGACTTTTTGGTCCTCGATTATGTTTCGGGTGAAAGGACCAAACAGCCTACGGTTATCCTCGGTAGACCATTTTTGGCTACCGCAAATGCCAACATTAATTGTAGAAATGGTACTGTTGACATGGCATTTGGTAACCGTAAGCTGAGAATTAATGTTTTCACATGTGGAAATAATTCTCCGGTCGATGACAAGTGCTTTATGGCCGATGTCATTGACGAGTGCATTCCGCTATACGACTCTGTCGTCAGTACGGATGGCACGCGGAGACGTGTTTTTTGTTTGACATATTACAGGTAGAAACAGACAAGTTGCTGGAAGAGGAAGAGAAACAGATGGAGATCGCAGCTGTGCGAGGAGACCGTCCACCATGGTCAGTTCAGGTGGAACCGCTTCCCGAGAAGATTGATACCGGGTTGAAACCTCAATGCTGGAAGCACCGAAAGTTGAGCTGAAAGAGCTCCCAAAGCATTTAAAATATGTTTTTCTTGGTAAGAATAATACATTGCCTGTTATTATAGTTTCTAACTTATCTGTTGAACAGGAAAATGCTTTGATGGAGGTGCTGGTTGCGAATAAAGAAGCAATCGGGTGGACGATAGCGGATTTGAAGGGAATCAGTCCCTCAATTGTGATGCACAAAATTTTAACAGATCCGGCTGTCAAACCCGCGCACGATGCTCAGCGGAGGTTGAACCCGAACATGAGGGAAGTGGTGAAGAAGGAAGTGATGAAGTGGTTAGATGCTGGCATTATCTTTGCCATATCAGACAGCACGTGGGTGAGCCCGACACAGACAGTACCGAAAAAGGCGGGCATCCAAGTCGTCAAGGACGACTCAGGTAACGAGGTCGCCACCCGTCCAGTAACCGGGTGGCGGATTTGTATTGATTATCGTAAACTGAACGCGGCAACATCAAAAGATCACTTTCCGCTTCCGTTTATCGATCAAATTGTCGAAAAGCTATCTGGTCAAAAATTTTATAGCTTTTTAGATGGGTATTCCGGGTATAACCAGATATCTATTCATCCTGAAGATCAGGAAAAGACTACGTTTACGTGCCCGTACGGCACATTCGCGTTTAGACGAATGTCATTCGGGTTATGTAACGCCCCCGACACCTTTCAGAGGTGCATGATGAGTATCTTTTCATATATGGTGGGGGAGTCTTTGGAAAGTTTCATGGATGATTTTTCGATTTTCGGCACATCTTTCGAGTCATGTTTAAACCAACTCGAAAGAGTTTTGAAAAGATATGTCGAAACGAACTTGGTTCTTAGTTGGGAAAAGAGCCATTTCATGGTCCAAGAGGGGATTGTATTGGGCCATGTTGTTTCGAGTCGAGGGATCGAGGTGGACCAGGCTAAGGTCCAAGTCATTTCTACTTTACCTCATCCCACCAATGTCAAAGGCATTAGATCATTTCTGGGGCATGCCGGGTTTTATAGACGGTTTATTAAGGGTTTTAGTGACATTACCAAACCCTTATGTAATTTATTGCTTAAGGATGCCCCGTTTGACTTTAATGATGAATGTGCTAAGGCCTTTGACATTTTGAAAGTGAAATTAGTTGAAGCCCCGATCTTGCAATCACCCGATTGGAGTTTACCTTTTGAAATAATGTGTGATGCAAGTGATTATGCGGTCGGGGCTGTTTTGGGTCAACGGGTTGACAAGAAACCCGTTGCTATATACTATGCAAGTAAAACCATCTCGGATGCTCAATTAAATTATACCACAACCGAGAAGGAGTTACAAGCAGTAGTATATGCTCTAGATAAATTTCGGTCTTATATTTGGGGTGGTAAAGTTATTATATATTCTGACCATTATGCTTTCAGGTACCTCATGGATAAAAAGGATGCAAAACCGAGGCTTATCAGATGGGTTTTGCTGTTGCAGGAATTTGATCTAGAGATTCGGGACAAGAAAAGGAGTGAAAATGTTGTTGCATATCACTTGTCCCGAATTATGGTGGAAAATGGGAGCACTGATGGGCCCATTAACGAGTCCTTCCCGGATGAACATATCCTGGCAGTTTCACAAAATCCTTGGTTTGCTCATATTATTAATTTTAAAGTTGCAGGTGATTTATCATAGCATTGGCCAAGGAGAAAGAAGAAACAGCTGATGTCCCAAGCTAAACAGTACATCTGGGACGATCCAGATTAGTTTAAAATCGGTGTAGATCAGATGATCAGACGATGCATACCCGAGAAGGATGTCAGAGCGGTGTTGGAACACGCACATTCGTCTGCGTGTGGTGGTCATTTTAGTGGCCAGAAAACTGCTCGAAAAGTTTTAACGAGTGGTTTCTTTTGGCCATCCTTGTTTAAGGATGCTCACGAGTTTGCGACACACTGTTTGAAGTGTCAACAACTCTGGATTATTTCAAAGAGGGATGAGATGCCCTTGAACCCGATCCTTGTTGTTGATATTTTAGACGTTTGGGGGATCGATTTCATGGGCCCGTTTCCTAATTCACATGGTAATCTGTATATCCTAGTGGCCGTTGATTATGTGTCTAAATGGGTCGGGGAAATAGCCACTAGGAAAAACGATCATACAGTTGTTTGAAATGTCGTTCAAAGTAATATTTTCTCGAGATTTGGAGTTCCCCGAACTATCATAAGTGATGGGGGATCTCATTTTAAGAATTCTAAATTCGGGAAATTGCTTAAATGATACGGTGTTGATCACAGAATAGCAACTCCTTACCATCCACAAACAAGTGGACAAGTGGAGGTTTCTAATAGGCAAATTAAACAAATTTTGCAGAAAACCGTTCTGGCGGACCGAAAAGATTGGTCAACTAAGTTGACTGATGCTCTATGGGCCTACCGAACTGCTTATAAAACGCCAATTGGAACCACTCCTTATAGACTTGTGTATGGAAAGGATTGTCATTTACCAGTTGAAATTGCACAAAGAGCATTTTGGGCTACAAAACAGGTTAATATGGGATCATGATGATGCAGGTAAATCGAGGAAATTGGCTTTGTGCGAGATCGAGGAGTTGAGAGACGAGGCATACGATTGCGTGTCTGCTTACAAGGCAAAGATGAAGAAAGTTCATGATGCTAATATCCGGTTGAAGAATTTTGAAGTTGGTCAACGAGTATGGTTGTACAACACGAGGATGAAACTCTTCCCGGGCAAGCTAAGAAGTAAGTGGACGGGCCCGTACTCGATTGTAAGAGTCGGTAATCATGGTCAGTACGAGATTGAAGATTTTGATGATCACTTGAGGCAAGTGGTAAATGGCTATAGACTAAAGCCATATTTGGAGATGAAGGACATACATGAGTTGGATAAGGAATCGGTGAATTTTATTGTAACTTCACCGGTTTATGAGGATAACTGAGTTCGAGGCATTGTCGAGCTGTAGACATTAAATTCAGCGCTTACGGGAGGCAACCCGGGGTTTGTAAGTGTCTGCCCAGTTTTGTTTTTATTTTATTGAGTCTTGTAATAAGTGTCGTCTCGAGTTTTGTGCAGTAAACGCCAAGTGTGGGGAAGCTTGTTGAAGAATGGAAATTTGAGAAGTTCGGTAAGCATTGGTGTAGTACACGTCACTTCAGGTATGTAAAGGTATTTTTAGTTTTGAACGTGTCCAGGGTGATGTCGGGATGCCAAAACAGGTGCGTTTTCGAAAAATTTCGAATCTGACTTTAGAACCCATCGCGGTATGCGATGGGCTTGGCATAACACCCCATCGCGTATCGCGATGGGGTTATAACCCTAATTTACCAGATTTGGGCGGCGGTACGCGCTCTGTCCCTTTTTAACCCATCGCGGTACGCGATGGGTCATGGAGCTCCGCCGACCCGGGTTCTTTATAAACATCATCGTCTTTCTTTCTTTATTCTTTTCTTCTTCCTTCGTCTTTCCCCCTTCCCGTCATCTTCTCTCCGGCGACCTCCACTAAACACCACCATCCAACCACCACTGTACCTTCCTTTTCCTTACCCCAGCCACTCCGTTCCGGCTAACCATTATCATCCTTCTCCGTCCAACCAACATCCTAAACCACCACCAACAAACCCCCACCGCTCCGACCACTGTAACTCCTCCCCCTGACATCCCCGCCGTACATACGGTACCATCCAACACCATCCATCCATCCACTACCACCGCACCTACCCCACTACCGTACAACCACCACCACCACTGCCGCGTCCACCACTGTCATTTGTATTAGATTCACTGTGTTTCGTCGACTTCGAGGTATGTTCGGTTCATATTATTAATTTCTTTTGTCGATCTTTGGTTTGCGGGATTATCGGGATTATTGGGGTCATTATGAATGTCGGGTATATACAGGGGCTGTTGGATTTATGGGTTGTTGGGATTCTATTTCGGGTGTTACTTTGTTAAATTAGATGGCGGGATATTAGGGTCGATATTGCATTTATGATCATGGTTGACTTACTGGGTTATGGGAATTCGGGACACTATGACGAGTCGGGTTTTTGATGTTCACGTTTAAAAATCATTATTTTATTATAAAATAAATGATAGTGATTGTTCGATATTAAACGATTTATGTGAACGTATTTTTAAAATATTTTATTAATACTTCAAAACCAAACTCGACATTTTAGTTATTTGCTTTGCATGTTTTCCGAGACAGTTGGTCAGTTGTGTCAAGTATGTCAGTTTGTCTCTTGTTTTCTTCGGTTGTGTGTGGTTAATCGAGTTGTATCGAGTCGCTTTTGTTTGTGTTTTGTTAATCGAGTCTCGGGGATAACTTGACAGTTTGAATTGTTAATTGATTACCCGCCCGTACTCAATCTCCATTCGGGCGGGTTAATCTGGTTTTTAGATATACGCAAAGGGTATCCCCGAATTTTTTGTCTTTATTTTTATTTTACTAGTTTATTAATATTTTAATATTATTTATTATATGGGACGACCGCGACCGAAATGCTATACGGTCGTCGCCTTATTAGCATATCTAACTTGTTTGCTTGAGTTTGCAGATATGGCTGATGCACCAGCGCCTGCTCAGCGCATGAGGCAACGGACTGACCTGCGTGTCATCTGTTACGATAGCGATGAGGTCCAGATTGTCCCTGGCATCGAGCCAGCGGATATCATGGGAGATGGACGTATACCTCATCAGGTTCTTCGATTCGGCTTGACTACAGATGAGTATACGAGATTTCAGCGGGTTCGACAGATGCAGCTTCTTCGCCACCGTTCTTTTGACTGGACACTGCTGGGTCAGTTGGGGATATACGACCAGGTACGAGCTTTATTGACACGTCCGTGGGCAGATGTTCTCGCGTGTGACTCGCATTCATATGTCGAGCTCACACGTGAGATCTACTCGACCTTTGACTTCACGCCCACGGACTTCAGTGGGCCACGAGCGGTATCCTTTTCACTAGGACAACAGCTATACGAGATGTCAGTCCCAGATTTTGCCGTGGGCACTGGATTTTATAAGGCCGAGGAGGTTCAGGCGCCTACATTTCTGCAGAGTATACGAGGGTACACGACACACGCTCTGGCGCCCCTTGAGCACTGGCTCACGGAGACTCAGCTAGGCCAGTATTAGGCGGAGATCGCCGACGGGGCCCACTCCAGTTCTGTTGTGGAGTCGTCTATTCGGGACCCCGTCCATCGCTACATTCACAGGATCGTTGCTTGTACTCTCGTAGGCCGACATTCGGGCCACGAGAAGTGCAGCAACTTAGATCTGCTGTGTTTATATTCTATCCTTGGATAGCGACCGGCCAATGTGGCGATGCTCCTGCTCACATCTTTCACTCGGGGTAGCAGACTTCAGGGATCCTCGGCACACTTACCCTTAGGGCCTTATATTACGAGGATTGCTGAGCGACTTGGGGTATTTGAGCGTTATCCGACCGGATACTTTACGTTGGGGCCAGCCACAGGTGTTTTTGGGATATCGGAGGCCCGTTGGGCCGGGATCGTTGAGGAGCAGGATCCAGTAGCTTTAGTCCCGGTTCGACCGGGTCCACAGGCACCACCACCAGAGGGATCGGAGGCTGCAGTTTCTCTTCAGAGAGGCATTCCGACACGTAGGCAGCATCGTCTGACTCCACATATTGAGCGACCTCAGCAGCAGCATACGCTGAGACAAGCATCAGCATCATCATCTTCATAGCCGCGGCAGCCAGTCACACTACAGATGTTATATCAGCGGCAGTCGGAGATACAGCAGGAGCAGGTGGCACAGCGGGCCCATTATAATGATTACTTTCGATTATTATTTACTGCTTTGCAGGTACCACTTCCAGACTCTTTGACTATTACAGAGGAGCAGCCTGTAGACCCGCAGGACGAGGCAGCTGATGATCCACCACCACATTAGCTTTTTGGTTACCCTTTTTCACTTTATTTTGTTTTTATTATTATCATGGTCTGTATTATATTATATTATATTTTAGGGATTCATGTATGGGTAACTGGTTGGGCATTATGTTATATATCTTTTGATTGCTATTGTGTTTGATTTATTTGTATATTTTGTTGTAATTGAACTTTGTGGGTATTGTTCACTATAAACCCTCACGAGACCCCACTCGTCCTCCCGGGCTACCGGGGGGTTTACAGGGCTTGTTGCATACGCTAAATGCAATCGTGATTCCTACGAAAGTGAGTTAGATCTTTTAATTTTTTTTAATTAACTTAACAGATTTTATTATGAAACGAATTAATTTGGCTCGGTAATTGTTTAATAAAATTAACAAATATTCATTTTCATAACTCTTAAAAGACCTATGTCTTACACTTGTGAGAAGCTTGCTTCTACACATCTCAAGATTTTGCAGGTTCGATTGTCAGTTTGGTAATTGGATGAGACGAGAGAACACGAGTGTTTTAGAGAGTTCACGAGCCAATTGGTCCTTCTCCAGTCACGTTGATATCAGGTGATTTCGGTTTCATAATTTCATTTTGTTTATTATTTTTAATCGTTAAAAGTGTAATTGTATATTTGTTAGTAGAAACACCTCACATAAGCCCCGAAATTTTAAAATTGCTTAATAACCAAAAAGTAAATTTCAACCCCGTCCCTTAAATGTTTATTAATCATTATATCTATTTTAACATTGAGGACAATGTAAACCTCAAATGTGGGGATGGGGGGAATTTGAAAAATTTTAGCTCGATAGTACCTCGAAGAGTGTTCAGAAACCAAAGTTGTTAACTGTTAATTATTGCCACTAATGCCAAGTCATAGGTTTCTGGTCATGGTTGGTTTTTCAGCGTCTCATTAGTCTTACTCACAAATGTTTTTATTACGAGAAGTTGAAAATGGGGTCGTTTAGGCGGGAATAACGAGTCATGGAGACAGGTACACATGTTTATGTCGTCAACCCTATTCCTCCGGTACGTGTGTGAGTTGACCCAAATATATATATAATACACATATAATATATAGTACACACACGTCATTTGAGTGCTTTCACTGATGTTCATGGATTATGGGATCGTAGTTGGCAAAATGCAAAAGTGATAGAGGCAATTAGGTTAAGCCTCGTCTGGATGAGCGAGAGTGTGGGTACTGGGGGGTTGGGCCTTATACATTATACATATGAGCGTGGGTAATGTGAGGGGCGGGGGGTTGGGTCCCTTAGAAAACATTTTTTTGGACTTATTTTTTCGTTTGTTTAACCCCGACATTATGTTACGAGACGATCTGGCTTACTAGGTTTTTTTTGTAACTGTAATTGTTCTTGTTTTTGTTCTTGTATTTGTATTTGTTCCATTTTTAAGCATCACGTTATTATGCTTAAAAAAATGTAAAAAAAAAAAGGATGTCTGTTTATATTCAGTTATGTATTCTGTAGTTCGTTGAAGTTCGTTTATGTAAAAAAAATGTGAAATCAGTATGTTGATAGTTTGTTTATTTAGATGTATATAATCAGTCAGTTAGTTGTACATTAGTTTCGTTTATTTGGATGTTTTGTAATAAGCCAGGTCGGATCGTTTGAGCTACTTAAATATTTCCCTTCCATACTCTTACACCTGGCCCCGTTACAACCCTTTTAAAGGTCTCTTGATTTGCATTTGTGCCAAAGCAGCTTGATGGATTAATATGTACTTATGAGTGATATTGAGAGCTGAGTGATACTGGCACATCTTTTGCTAGTCCATATATTAAACCGAGAGGAGAGATGTTATATTACGAGTGGTATGAGCATGTGTGCCTTAACCGGAAACAAAGTACACCTGTCTGGGCGGCTCTATTGATTTTATTATAGCATTTAACTGTATTTGTGAGATGTCAATCTAAAAACAGTGTCAGTTTGGGAAATTGGGTATGACCTTAAACCTTACTATTATTAATGGCGATAATCTACATACCTATGATGGAGGTCGATGTTTGCTCTAGAGTTTTGCTTGAGGGCAAGTAAAAGATAAGTGTGGGGATGTGATGGTCGGTTAATTTGTATATGTTTTAGTTTGTTTATTATTTAGTTTTAACTGTTTATTTTAGAACTATCGATACTTCATGCGTGTTTTATTGGATTTCAGGTCATAGGCGTTAAAGTACTCAGTATGGACCTGTTGTGATACGGAATGCAGACCCGGGATATTCAGCACGCTAAACGATGAAAAGAATGAAGGTTGCTGTAGCAGTGTCCCATCGCGGTACGCGATGGGCTTGCTGAAGGTCCCATCGCGGTACGCGATGGGAGGTTAATGAAGTTTGACTTTTTAGTCAATCGCGATACGCGATCGACTCATAGAAGACCCCGTCGCGTACCGCGACGGGTGTGCAGATGGGATTTTTTGTTTATAACTTCTTTTTCATCAACAAGAAACCCTAACTCCGTTTTTACGAATCAAAGGCGATTTCCAGCAGTCCTATAGGCGGTTTCCATTATCCTAGCTCGTGTCAACACCTCCCGCATGATCCCTATCATCCGTATCGAAGATTTGATGATGTCTAGGCTCGGCTAATCTCCTAGAATCGCACCCGGGATGTATAGTTTGTAACCATTTACAGTTTTTCTCATGTGATTAAGAATACTTATGTTTTATTATTGATAATTGATATATGATTATTGATATTTAGTATTTCTGTGTGTTCGGTCGGTTTAGGTTTACGTTGGTCTGAACGATCTGTTACTAGTTGCTAGATAATTAGTCATATAACTGTTTGGTTAGATTGAATACGATAAAACGTACAATTACCCTTAACTGAGTCACACTGGCAAGGACTGTTTGATAACCAGTGCCGTGTGTAAAGTAATTGTTGACGTCTAAGGCTTTGTCAGGTTGACCAGTTTTCAGTTAATCGTTGATAATCAATATGTTAGGTTGCATGAGATACTGTTTGGTTGCTTACTTGAATTCCCGGGTGTTATTTGCTTTGTTAATTGTTTACAACTCGCTTGTTCGTTCGTTGCTTAGTTATATAAACTCACTTTAATTGCTTGTGTGATCAGCACTAAAACCATTCACTTCATAATTAGAAATCTGTTACACGAATACATTGACCACATACTCCTTGTGATACGATACCCTACTTGCTCTAACTATTTAGAATAATTAGGTTTTTGATTGACTCAAACGACGGTCATCAAGTTTCACTACCCCACTTTTTACTTACTCCTTTTGGGGGGAAATCATGCAACATACAAAACTGTTTTTGGATATTGTAGACTTTTTAATACCTTATGTGTACATTGTGAACTTATACTGAAGTCCCCCATGCACATTGGACCGTTAACGATTGTACATTGGCTCGGTAATGAAAGGTAGTACTACTGGGTTTGACAAACCCCCTCGGGGCTCTTGGTTGAGGGAGTCGTCGGGCGTCTCATTTACTAGAAACACCCTAGTCTTATATTAGACTTCGTGGGTGGCAACAAACTATCAGGTCAGCCTCGGTCACAATGGAACACACACTAATGTAACATGATTGCTAGCCTAATTAACTAGCGGTATTACTAATGCATACATTATCCGAATAATATCTATGCTTTACTACTTACACTGTTTACTTACTAAATGGTTTGTTTGACAAACTTGTTTTTTTTTAACTCAAACTGTGAACTCACCAACCGTCGTGTTGACCCGTTTTAGCATGTCTTTCTCAGGTCGCTGATAGTGAAAGGATAGGAGTTGCATTCATGATCACCAATAGACATTGCATCATAAGTTGGAATTTTATTTACTTAATAATGTTATGGCTTACGCATGTTTTGGGCGCTTTAGACTATTTGGTTTTGCTTAGGGATGTTTCCCGTTATGTTACGCTTCCCCATATTAAAAACATTAAGACATTAACTCTGAATGGTTTTCCCAAATATGGGACAATAAAGTTTATCTAAAATATTTAGACGTTGTTTGTTGTAACTAATGATTGAGATCCTGATTTGTCACGCGCCTCGCGGTAAAACCCCGCATGTGGAAATTGAGGGTGTGACAGAAGAGGGACATATGAAGGATGTAGTTCACTTATAGGTATTATTTTCTTGCCCATAGTAGTTACAAGAACATCACGAGGCTGAAGGGAGTCAGAAATGTCTCCTACAATTAAAGCTGCAACTTCAGATGTTGTAGGTAGGTTGTAAGTTCTTCCATCTTTTTGTCGGTTTGCAATAAGACATAATTTCAAATCAATATGAGGGTTTTCTTGCAAAGAATCTCTTGCCATTCTATACGTCTTAACCAAAACATTTTATGAATCTAACATTTCTTTCAAACGTTGAATAATTTGAAGATCCATTGCATTGGCAGCATCACTTGACATATTCTTAGAGTCACTGTAAAATAACATTAAATAAGTAAATATATGAGTATATAACAAACGGATGTATTATCGCATGCATGAAAAAGTGAAGTGGTACTGAAAGAAAGATATTTTGTTGTATACTTTTAAATGTGATTACATACCCAAATATTTTTTGTCGGTTTGTAAGCTCGTTGTCGGTGTCATATATGTACAGTTGTGAAAATTTTGGTTTGGATCCAGGTTCAGGTTGAAGGCTTCCAATCGAATGATAATTTTGACCACTCAACCTAAATACAAATAGACCTTTTCCTCGATTAATGGTTGTATTGATTTTATCTCACATTGAAGTAAAAGAAAACATCGGGTTGTAACGTCTAATGTTTTTCAAAAAAAGTTTGCTTGTTGGGTCAATGCCTCGAAATAGGTTTTCATATGCAGGGTTGGATGGGATATATTCTGGTAATTCGACACTCCCATAACGGCAGCACAGTGAGTAACTTCATTTTGCTCTTTTGTTTTGTCCCCTTTTCGCTTCATCTTTCCAAAGTTTTCCATGACATATTATGCATACCACAGTTTGATCACCATGGTCCAAGTAACCTGAATACACTTTTATAAAATTAGTAAAAAAGTGTAAAAAATTAACTATATACGAATAATTTCAGTAATAGTTGCTTAACTACCTTTAGACACGCCCGAAAATATGTCAACCTCATTACTTGAAGACTGGATATTTGATGCGTTTGATAATTTTACCCCTTTTTATATCCATTAATATTTTCCTCTATCTACGATTATCTTGTGAGACTGAAGCATCATTTTGAATACCTTGAATTTGAACAAATAAAAAAAAATATACGACTATTTAGTGATTGTTAGATTATTAGCTATGAATTAATTTCAAGGGAATGTTGTCTTACTATTGTTTATTTGTGTAACATAGGCAGATGACTGGCGTAACTTGTTGCTTGAATGGTTGATGAAGGTGACATACGTTTTCGTTTCTTGTTTTCTAAAATGAGCTTCTGAACCTTTCGGCTATGTTTAGCGTTGGAAACACCCAATATATTACCTATATATTTGTATTTGCATGAAGAAAATAGATGTTTAGTATGTTGATAATCAATAGTGAGTATAATAAACTATATCGTAAAAAATGTTACAAACCATTGGTAATTTGTAAGGCCCCGTTACCGGTAGCCCTACTTTCGTGTTGGATTTACTCATAAACACAGTTCTAAATATCAGAGTTAATTAAAACATTTACGCGGAATATAAAACTTTCATAAAACTTTACATAATTCATAACTTGTCTCAAAACATCCTTTGTCTTTCAACATTAAAGCATTAAATTAAAACATCATAAGTCTTCAGATGCCAGATTCTTGTTCAGTGCCATGTGTCTCCTCAAGCGAGCTGCCTCATCCTACTCACCTGCGTGCATACTAAAAGTCAGCTACGCTGAGTGAGTTCTAGATAATCACATAATCATACCATTCACATAACATTATATTCTTTCATTCATACTTTTATACTTTCATACTTTCATACTTTCTTATATTCATACTTTCTTACTTTCATACTTTCTTACTTTCTTTTGTATTAACTTACTTTCATATCTTATGTTATAAAGAGCATTTCGCCCTACATTCCTCGAGTATTATTAGGGCTCGGTACCCTCTTTCCTCGAGTATTATTAGGGCTCGGTACCCTCTTTCCTCGAGTATTATTAGGGCTCGGTACCCTCTTTCCTCGAGTATTATTAGGGCTCGGTACCCTCTTTCCTCGAGTATTATTAGGGCTCGGTACCCTTCTTCCTCGAATATTAGTAGGGTTCGGTTCCCTAGTTCTCGAATATTAGTAGGGTTCGATTCCCTCTTCGTTACCATACAACCATACATCATACCTCGAGTATTATTAGGGCTCGGTACCCTTTTCGTAACCATACAACCATACATTATCATTTCTTTCTTCTATTATCTCTATCATGTTCATACACATAAACATACATAACATACTTACCTTATACATAGCGTTACAACCTGACAATACGTGCAATATCCGAAGATCGTTCACGTACCATCAACCAATCATTCATACATTTCACATTATTCACATAAGGCATACACTTATCTCTTAGGATAAGCGTATTAACAAACATATGGAGTATGCACACAGCCCCGAAAACATAACACATAAAAGGGGCTAGAAACTCACTTGAACACGGTTACGTTCACCATTAATCGTAATCCCTTTCTTCAGTTGTGCGCGGCTGACTGTATAACAAGTATACGTATCAATTAACTATCCCTTCTCATAATGTATTTCTATCTTTATATGACCCACAACGAACGGGGGTCCGGGGGCAGCGCCCCTGGCAGCGGGGTCTAGGGGCGGCAGCCCCTAGCAGGGTCCAAGGGGCAGAGCCCCTGGCTGGGGTCGAGCTGCCAGGTCAGCTTGAAAAAAATGTTATTTCCATTAACTGTCTTAACACATTTTTCATTAGATTTTTAATTTATTTTCTAAACGAACTTGGCTTTAGGCGAAGTTAAACCTCAGGCGAACTTAGCTTTAGGCGAAGTTAAACCTCAGGCGAACTTAGCTTTAGGCGAAGTTAAACCTCCTGCGAACTTAGCTTTAGGCGAAGTTAAACCTCAGGCGAACTTAGCTTTAGGCGAAGTTAAACCTCAGGCGAACTTATCATCAGGCGAACTTAAACCTCAGGAGAACTTGTCATCAGGCGAACTTAGCTTGCAGGCGAAGTTCATCAGGTGAACTTAGCTTGCAGGCGAAGTTCATCGCTTGAAGGCGAAGTTGCCCAGATGAAGGCGAAGTTGCCCAGATGAAGGCGAAGTTGCCCAGATGTCCGCTGTTTTGGTTTCTGATCAACATTTCGGGCGATTTTAACACCCTTGTTAAGGTTCAATACCACCCACTACACTTCCCGACCATTTTCGGTCGTTTATACACTAAAAGCTCGGATCTTTAAACTTCCAAGATCAAGAATCATACCTTTTGAGCTTGTTTGGATCTCGTTTATCTTGGTATCACCACTAATCTTTCTCTCTTACCCGGACCTCGCTCGATCCTTCCTTCTTTCTCGGCCCGGCCGGCGGCGGTTTTGGGTGTGCTTGGTGTGTGTGTATGTGTGTGTTTAGGAGAGTGGGGGAAAATGAAGATATTTTGGGATTTTGGGGGTATTTATATCCCTGAAATCCCATTCTCATTTAACCCGTCTCAATTAATCCAAGTCCAAGACCCGCTCCTTCCCCGACATTAATCAATTACGCGAAATCACTAAACATAACTTCCTTTATTCATCATTAAAATTTTAGGATGTTACATAATTTCAGCAAAAGGTCTTCGTGAATTTATGGCAGCTAAAAAACTAAAAATTCAAATATATATTAATTAACCATAAATTTAATTAGTCAATTATGTGCATTTTTCTTAAGTATTACATAATTTTTGAAAGAAAACTCAAATTTTATTTATTTATATGTTGTCTGATAATATGAAAAATGGATTACAAAAGTAAATATGAAAAAAGTAGCCATAAATAATACCATCGGTAATGTCTTCATAAGGTCTTCTTGAATTTCCGACTACAAAAGAAAAAAATAGAAAAATAACATATTAGCTGTAAGGCCCCGTTACCGGTGCCCTACTTTGTACGTTGGATTTACTCATAAACACAGTTCATAATATTAGAGTTAATGAAAACATTCGCGGAATATTAAAACATTCAAACCATTATATTACATAACCATTCATTCTTGTCTTAACGGGCATTCAAAACATTTAATCATAAAATATTGTCTTTAAAATAACATAACATTTCTTGAGATGTCAGCTTCTTCAAGTTCATGTCATGTGCTTCCCCTTATGCAAGCTGCCTCAATCTACTCACCTGCGTGCATACTAAAAGTCAACTACGTTGAGTGAGTTCTAGTTAATCATACGACATACAATCTGTTCACATACTTGCACACGTGCCCGAAGGTGTGTACATTATCATACTTTATTTGACTTGCATAACTATCCATACAAAATAAAGAGCCTTCCGCCCTATAACCTCATAGATATTATAAGGGTCTGGTCCCCAACATCACAGATATTATTAGGGTCTGGTGCCTACCATCACAGATATTATAAGGGTCTAGTCCCTACCATCACAGATATTATAAGGGTCTGGTCCTTATCCTCGCATATATTATTAGGGTCTGGTCCTTATCCACACAGATATTATTAGGGTCTGGTCCCTTTATATTGTGCTACTGTAACATACTTGTCCTTTACATACTTGCCTTAATAACACGTGCAATATCCGAATATCGTTCACGTACTATTTACATACCATACATATATCATTCATACATCATACATACTTCATACATGCATCATTCATACATCATATATATCATTCATATCCTTAGCTACCACCTGACGGTCCATGCAATATCCGAAGATTGTTCATACACCGTCAAGAAATCATCATACATAATTCATATAAGGAATACACTTACCACTTAAGGTAAGTGTATTAACTATCACATCGAGTATGCACACAGCCCCGAAAACATAACAAAGAAGTGGGGCTAGAAACTCACCTGAACTCAATTACATTCACCGTTAATTGTTATTCCTTTCCTTAGCTGTGCTCGACTAACTGTATAACAATTACACGTATCAATTTAACTATCACTACTCACATCGTGTTTCTAGTCTAGTTATAACTGATGTGTGAAAAACGTATATAATATTAAAAACCAAGTTTTACCGAATTCACCTAAAAAACACACACAATCGGCAAGTGTACCGCTCGCAATGTAGTTAGCAAGTAAGAACGGATAGCGAACCTAGGATACTATGGGTAAACTCTAATTATTAAACCTAAAAGATTACTAACCTAGACTTTATTTTGATTTTTTTAGAATTTTTTTATATTAATTAAACTAATAAAACTTAACTAATTAAAATTTAAACTAAAAATAAAACTTTATAAAAATTGGGTGTAAAACAGATATGAGAAACGACTACCTAGATAATGGAATCCTACTAGTTAAAATTAATAGCTAACGAACTTGCCTTGGTTGAAAAACAATATCTTAAAAAATATGACACTAAAGACCACTAAAATACGCTAGATCGCCTCCCGGCCTCACCAACGACACCCTAGAACTCTAATGACATGTGAAGCTCAATTGTTAAAGGGTGGATCACCTCCCAGTCTCACCTTACCTAATAATACTATGGTACCTCAAAACCCAAATCACCTCCCGGCCTCTTCGGATACAATATATATTAATATAAAGGGGGTATTTTTAATTAACTTGAACACAACTTGTATCACAATAATCTAAGGGACCTAGGATAACCCACTCCCGTGCAATTATTACCCAAACCCGCAAAAGACAAAGATGACACAACACTAAATTACCTCCCGGCCTCTCTAGTGAAAGAATAATAAAAATCTAGTAAACTTTTATAAATAATTCCTACGGTTATTTCAACATAAACCGCAAACAAGTTGAAGACACAAAGTAGACAACCTAATCAAGCGCTTAACAACCACCAAAAATTATTAAACACAAGTGGAATAAATATTAAAGTAAGAAACTAGATTCTATTACGCAACAATATTATGACCAAACTAATAAAAAACTTTACCATAATACCAAATCAACCAAAAATCAATAGTAGTTCGTCAAACCATTACTCTAACATAGTACTCAACCAAAACCTAGGTAGTATAAAAGTTTAGTTACTCATACTAAAGTATGAAACAAAAATAAATGAGTTCATAACAATAATTATAAATAAAGATTTAATAAAACAACCACCTGCATTCTTGTGATTCTTTTTATCAAAGTCGTCCCCACCAAATTAGGTTCTGACTTCACGTGACTCCTTCGTCTCCTGTTATGGGACACCAACTTCTAATAACATGAGAATGTTATAATATATTAGTAATGTAGACTCTCACAACCAACCACCAAACGAACCCCCAATTATATATCCTTCCCACTTTTTGGTTGTCTTAGTTTATATTATCTCTAAAACCCTACAGTAGCCACTTCGATGTATTATTGATATTATGCCCCTGTCTGCGGCTGTCTATTAATATATATATATATATATATATATATATATATATATATATCATTAGGGTTTTTTTTAGCTCCAACACATCTTAAAGCCCACGAGTTTATTTTCTTGTTACAACTCCTTTATTTCTTTTGATCTTCTTGTGGGCCCTGCCCATATGTCTTGTAAAATTTTAAGTCCATTTAAAATAGTTCAACGAGATCTCTTGCACTTTGTAAAGAAATAGAACTCATAAGTAATTGGAGCATGGTTAACGTAAAATTTTATATTTTAATAAGCATGTGAACATGAAACTCCACAAAATATGTGGCCATTTATTCCACCAATTATTACTTTGATGCCATTGTGGTCTCAAGTTTAGCATAAATACTTTAATTTAGCTCATTTAAAAATTTAATCTTTAAAATCCAATTATGAGCCAAATAGACATATATTCAATTAAAAACTTGCTCAAAAATACTTGAAAGTGTATGAAATATTTATATAATAACATGTATATTTTAAACCATATCAATAACCCTCAACGAACAGGGGTCCGGGGGGCAGCACCCCTGGCAGCGGGGTCTAGGGGCGACAGCCCCTAGCAGGGTCCAAGGGGCAGAGCCCCTGGCTAGGGTCGAGCTGCCAGGTCAGCATGGAAAAATATTATTTCCATTAACTGTGTTAACACATTTTCCATTAGAATTTTGAATCAATAATTAATTTACTAACTTAAAAGTTCAAGGGCTTCTTTGTAATTATATCATTCTTTTTTCTAAGTCCACGGACCATTCTGTCATTTTGTTAAACTTCTAGTTCGTTACATCGTTCTTAACGAATTGGGTTATCATAACGAACTGGTCCTTGTAACGAATTGGACCCTTTAACGAACTGGTTATTTAAACGAATTGGACCTTATAACGAACTGGTCCTTTGACGAATCAGTTCATGTAGCGAATCAGTCCATGTAACGAATTGGACCTTCCAATTCGTTATCTCATTTAACGAATGACTATAACGAATCAAGAGTAATTCGTTATCTTTTCCCTTAACGAATTGAACACGAACTTAAGCTAGTTCGTTATGCTTTCTTTAACGAATTACTAGCGAATCACCTCTAGTTCGTTAACTCCCCGTTAACGAACTAGGGTTAGGTCAGAGAATGTCAGAACATTGTTTGACATTCCATCTTAACCTCGTACCACTTTCCGGCGCCGCCTTTCCGGCGCCGTCGCCGGAAAAACGAGTTTTGACTCGTTTTTCGCCCCGTTCGATCCAGATCTGAGCTAGGGTGATCCCTAAGCTCATCTTAGGTTCGGTTTATACCCGATTCCACCCGGATCTCGTGACTTTAACGGTTTAACGGTGCCGGCTCGTCGTTTCGTGACCAAAACTAACGAGTTTAAACTCATACAACATCATACTATCATTACCTTGGATCGATGCTCGGTTTACCCTTGGGTTCGGCTAGAGAGAAAAGGAGAAACTAGAGAGAAAGCTTAAGTGTGTGTTTTGGTGGTGTATGGAATATGTGTAAATGAAATGAAATGGGTAATAATGACTTATATAATTATGGATCATGGGCTTAAGCCCATGGTCTTTTCCTCTTTCTTTCATAACCCAAGTCCATAACTCATATCCATTTAACCCAACACTAGCCCGACTCATAATAACTCGCATTTTCATTTATTAACCGAAACTAGAAAAACGAAATGTTACATTAGCCATAGGTTTAAAGCATCTTGTAACTATTAATCTTAATTTACAAAATAAAATAAGTATATTTGTATTTATACAATTTTCACAGTTATTAGAAAATTATATAACATAAACCTTTGACATATACTATGAGCAATGGTTAAGGTTTATTCATAAGTTTAAAAACCATAACCAATAATCACTTAATTAACTATAAAATTAGTGAAAAATAGTAAACTGGTTAAAAAAAATTAAAATTGTGCACATAGGAACAACCATAAAAAAAGTAGTTGACGTTTCAACATGTTGTAAAGCAATAATAAAACCATAAACCATATGAATTCCAAAATGCAATATAAAACCATAAATCATATGAATTCCAAATAACACATAAACCACAAAAGCCCAAACATAGATAAGTGTTCAAAATCCAAATTAAGCGGTACTAAGAAAATTGAAAATGTTCTAAAAAGGCTTTTAAATGAGACGGTTTTTATGGTTTTTTCATTTTGGGAATCAAGAGCTTGGACTTGCCATATTCCTCATCAACAACAGTTGTCCCCGAGTGAGATTTGATTGTAGACTGAGTAAGGGATGATCCACATCATACACATCAATAAGATTTCTTTTTTAAAATGAGATTTGAACATGTCTAAGGAAGTATTCTCA
The DNA here is from genome assembly GCF_021521415.1 of Bidens hawaiensis. Taxonomy (NCBI): domain Eukaryota; kingdom Viridiplantae; phylum Streptophyta; class Magnoliopsida; order Asterales; family Asteraceae; genus Bidens; species Bidens hawaiensis. The sequence continues at coordinate 202,367 of NW_027495214.1, read as the reverse complement.
TTGTTGGTTGCCATGCTCTTCCCCGTGCTTTTTCACTTGCATTGAGATTGTCATTCGTCACCAAAATAACATCCTATTAAATTTAGTAAAAAAATGAATCAGTAACTACCAAATAACAAAAAGGAAGCGACAACTACAAAAACTTGTATATATATATATATATATTATTTTGTATAATAAAGGAAAGTAACTTAAAATGGAAAGTAACATACCTTCACACTAAATGTCTCAACAGCACCAGCACCAATAGTAATGGAATCAGATTCTTGACGCTATTAAAAGCATTAAACAAAAGAATTTTAGAAAGAGCATATTTTAAAAATATCAACTAATGTTACAATAACCGGATCAGATATCAAACCGGAAGCGTCATTGGTTCACCGGTCGGGCCGGTTGACCCAGTCGGCTCGGATTTAAGAACCAGTTGAGCCTTGTTAACTTAACACTAAAAATTATTTAGAAATTGCACAATCCTACTCAGTGGCGGCCCAATAATTTTGGTGGCCTAAAGCGTGTAAAAAAATCGGACGCCTTTTTAAAAAATATTGGGTTCATACTTTTTAAAATTTTATTCATTCCGCTTCAAATTTAATTAAAAGAATAGGTTAAATTCAAAACCAAAATAGTTTCACTTTTATGTAGATACTCTATTTTATAACATGAGTTAGACAACTAGTACATGATCTTTTTTCTTAAAAACCCAACCAATATGCAAATACTCTTTGTATACCTTGTACTTTATTGTAATTGTTTGAATTCTTATAAATGAATAATGATAACTAAGCACATTTTTTTTAAATATGTTAAAGTAGTCACATATGTAACTTAGATTGAATTATTGAAAAACATCATGTTGACAACACACAATGGTCCCTTTTAACACAGGCCGTATATATAATGAACATATATATTATCTTAATATTGAGAAAAAAATAAACATTTAAAATAAGATAACGGTTGAATTTTATTCATTTAAATTCAAAACAAGTTTTGACTGCAATTTAGGAAATATGTTATATATGCTTAGGTTATTTGTTAATTATTATTTGTATAACAACACATGCGTAGGTTTTGAGTTAGTCTTTAATTTAAGAAAAATAAAACGTTATTAAAGTATTGAAAAAAAGAAGTTATTGAACCGATATTTGTTGAGGAAAATAAGTATGTATATAAAATAGTAGAGGAAAATAGTTGTTAATTTGCATATTTGGGCTTTTAAGTGGGGTTGGATAAAATAAAAGTTTTTGGGGAGCACTTTTGGAATTTTAAGTGGGGTTGGATAAAATAAAAATTATAAGTTTAGGGAGGAAGGGACTCGAACAGACGTCTCCTAAAAAAATTGAGTATTGAGTCATTTTCTTTCCATTGCACCAAAGCAGAAATAGTTCTATAGACTAAAATAAAATTCATATAATATATATACATAATTCTTTTTTAAAATGGGACCCTAAAATTTTTTTGGGCCTAAAGCCCTAGCTTTACTTTATAACTCATTTGGGCCGACCCTGATTCTACTTTTCTAATAAAAGAAAAAACTGAAGCCACTTGTCAGTCTTATATTAACTCGGGATGGTTTTCCCGCTCAACCACCTTAGAACCAAAAAAGAACACGCAGGCCCTTTTTTAAGGGGGTGTTTGGGATTCCTTATTTTCATCAACTTATAACTTATAAACTTTTTGAAAAGTTAATAAGGTTTATAAGGTGTTTGGCAAACCATAAGGCCTTCTGGATTTTAACTTATTGTGAAGGCAACATTGAGGGGTTTTGAAAAGTTAGGAATATATAACTTATTAACTTAATGAGTTTGATTTACCTATTACGCTCCTCTCACCCTTAAACCCCATTACACTTCTTTTAAAAAAGATTGTCCCTTTTGTTCATTTTGGTTTTCCCCAATACATAAGTTAATCCAAACATTCTTCTAAAAACTTCTTTTTAAATTTTCACAAGTTTACAAGTACGTTTAATTAAAAGTCCTTTTTCAAGTAATCTTATACTGATCTAGCTATGATTATGATTTTAGTTTGCAATCTCCGTTTTCTTTTTTGGTACAATTTTGTATATGTCAACTGATTTTGGAGTTTAATGAAATAAATATATGATTTACGACCAGCTGATATTCTTGTGTTCGGGTGGGCAGGGGGGAAACACGCATGTGTGGATCTTACAGGAGTGTCTCCTCTTGTTGGGCTCAGGGACCGTGGGTTTGTTGTGGGTCAGGCTGCGTTGAAGGCTGAATCGGGCAAAGTTGTTAAACACGAGAAAGCTTGTTTAGATAATCAACATGTCTTTCTACCATTTGCCTTTGATACATTTGGTTTTCTGGCTCCAGAGGCTGTGAAATTTTTGAGTAGGGTTCAGCGCGTCGCACACGGAACCTCTTCAGCTTCTAGGTCTCAAAGCTTCGTTTTTAGCAGGATTGGCTTTGCTGTTCAAAAGGGGGTTGCGGCGCAGCTTGTTGCCCGTTTGCCTGCCACTTTATTGTAATCGTTTTATAGTAAATTATATAAAACTTCGATTATTTATATATTTATTTAATATGATTTTAACTTTTTCACACTGGTCAAACTCCAATTTTGATAGGGTATTTGTAGGCTTTTGAATTAAGATTGGGTTTGAAGTAACCAAACTTTATATACTTCAACTGCATTTTGTTTTAGTTCAATTAAACATCAATTGACACTTGTGTTGATTAGAGGAGCAATAAAAATTGCTTTTTTAAACAAAAAAAAAACATTTCTTTATGTACCATTTTGTTGTGTTTGTTTGAATCTGTTGATTGTTCTTCAACGGTAAATGATATGATCTTGTGTATCAATCTTCAAGGTATAATTACTTGAGATTTTTTTTTTCTGTAACAATGAGATGCGTTTTTATTTTATACGCGTATGTAAATTCTATGATGTTTTGTATTTTAATAAAATGTGTTTTTTATAATCCCCCAAACATCAAGTAATTCTGCCAATTGAGGCTAAATCATGTTCAATCTTTCAAAATTTTAAGGCACCGTAATGATTCTTCATCATTTTTTTATTTTTAGCATCTGATTCTGCCATTTAGGTGATTAATTGATCAAATAAGGCGACCATAACAATAGATCTTCTTGCTTTTATTTTATCAAATGAAACTAACAATAGTAATGGTTTCTTTTGTTGCAGACAATCATTCACCGCTACTGAGAAATTTAGATGAGAATTTGAATTTTTACAAAAAAGTAAGCTGATGAAGTTATTTGTTTTAATTATCTTCATATCATCACCGTCTTTCTTTTAAAAATGATTTGAGCACAAATAGGTGATAAATTACTTGCTATTTGCATAGTGGAGATCCATTAGACTTAAAATCTTGGAATGCAACACCAATTAGATTTCACCCCACATCGCTAAAAGATCGATATTCTGTTGAACTCTTAATCATGCATTGAGAGTAATATTATTAAACTAATCTTTCATTTGTTTATTTAGATTTTCTTATGGTGTTGTAGTGAAGCAAAAGATAATTTTGCAATTACTGCTTCATCTCATGAAGATTATGTTGAACTCTTAATCATGCACCCAAACTGGTCAATTTATTGATGGCTATAAGGGAATGTCTGGTGATGGCACATACAAATTAGTTGCGGGCTAGAATGATAAGATGCTAAATATTAACCCAGTTTCTAATGTAGATGGCCCTGCTTGCTATTAAGGAAGTGGAAGGTCTTATAAAATTAGGTATTGATCCTATCTTTAGTAGCGGTCAAAATGACCCCGTAGCATTTGGTCAAGTGTTTTTTTACTCTACTTAAAATCAATATTATATTTTCTCTTTGCTATTGTTGCTTTAACTTTTATGCTCTTTTATTGATAGTGATGAAGATGGAGTCTCAGGAGTGCTTCTACATCACAAGTCATTTGTAATATATTCATAAAGTTGCAGCCTGCTTAGTTACGAATGGATTAGTTCGGATATTGTTTATTCCTAACAGGTAAAGCGGGTTAGACAAGCAGCTTAAGGAAACTATTCGAACTGCTTGAAAGCAGGCCAAATTGTAAATTATTGAAAAAAAAAATCCTAAATTATTTTAATTCCCAATTATAGATTACAATTTATGATTGAAATAACATGATTTTGTAACATATTAGATACTATTGACTTCCAAAGTGGAGAACACGACTAATAGCCGATGACAATTTGCAAGTAAGGATTGACTTTGTGGGAGAAGATGTATTTGGTCCAGTTTGACACAAACTTTTATTTATGGTTTTCTCTCCATAATATTTGATTCCTGCATCTTGGTTTTCAACCTATTGCAGTCATGGCGTCATCATTGCCATTTGTTACCAGGTTTGATTTACGAATCGTAGGCGGCGGTCGTGATGGAAGTCAAAACTATCAAATCTAGGGTTTATGATGTCGGTTGCCACCTCCCTAGGCGACGATTGTGTGGTGGTGGTAGCGCTCTGGTGTGAGGAAGGTTATCAAGTTTTAGTTACGTGTCACAGGAAGTAAATTTTTTTGTGCATTCTATGACCAGTTGAAAAAGGCGAGTTTTCAGTTTACTCTTCCATTGTTTTGTTCATGTTTATTGAATCGGTTCATTTTATGTTCTACTCACTATGATAACTGATGAAGCTAATTAAACTGATGCGTACAAAAATCTTTGGTTTTATTACTTTATTTTCATTAGATTAGTATACACGATACCTCTTACATTGACCAGTAAAATTTGGTACTTAGTTTACAAAGTATGAAAATTAATAAGGAGATTTTGTTTAATTAATAGAAACGTGTATAAGAACATAAACTTTTGTGGGATAAACCTTGGATCATGTCTACCGGTGGTGACAGTGTTCGGCTTCAGCAAAAAAAGCATAACATCCCATAAATTCATCAGCCCTAATTCTGAGGTTGTTTTCGACCAATTCGCTTATCAGGGGTATTATTGGAAAATTTGATTGAATATTCTGAGTCTACGGATGAGATAAATCAATTTTGTGAATAAACCTCAAAGTCAATTTTGTTACAAACTTTTAAAAATTCGCCACATTTGTTGGTCATATTGAAATTGATATGAAAATTTGCATTTTAAATTTGTATACATGTAGTAGACTCATTTGTGAGTCATTTACAGAACTAATTACATTTGGAAATATATTTGATCAATATTTAAAGTCAAAGTTTGAAACGGGCAATATTAGGAATTCTTTAAGGTACCAAGTAATAGATTACCACGGGAAGTTTTGGAACCAATTGACATATGAGTCAATTGCGTGGAAGGGTATTTTGGACAGTTTCGATTTAACGAAATTACAAGGGAGGAATAGATGTGTTATTGTTGCTAGATTTTGTAAAACTTATATTTATTTGTGGATGAAGGTAATGAAATAGAAATATGTTTATAAGTTTAATAAATAAATGGTTATTGTTTTAATGGATTTTGATTTGTTTGTTTGCAGAAACAAGCAACAGGGAAGTGCAAGATTGTAGCAAGAAATGGCCAGCAACAATATTTGTTTGTTTGATCGTTGACCCGCGAACACGGCCATTTATTTATTTTTTTATAGTTTAGAGTAGAACTAACTGTTAAATTGACCCAAAGAACATTCCAGCAACCATGATCTCTGTTATAGGTATACCCGAGCCGATGATGATCACATTGAGGAACGGTGCTTACTTATATGATAAGTAAATGAACAAAAGTTTCAAATCCCTACATTCACATGAGAAAACTTTCATATTGGCAAGTCCAACAACTATTACAACTCTCTTTGTAATATTTTTCCAATTGTATGTCCGATTTACGACAACTGATAAACTTCTACGGTTACCATAGGGCCTGCTACTTTGCTTGATGGTGGTGTGATAGATTTGCTACTTTGCTTGATGGTGGTGTGATAGATTTGCTGGAAAGGGAAAGAAGAAAGCCACCATCATTACTTTTGGAAGGTATTCTTTCTTATGTCTTCAAGCTAAGTTTTTTTTTACGGTATTTAAGTAAAGTCTAATAAACATTAGGTGACTTTCAAATACATTTTAATTGCAGCACACGATATGATGATTTTGAGTGAGGACGTATACAACAAGAAAAACAGCATAACGAGCAAGATCGGTTAGAGTCTTAGCTACACATTTGTTGTTAAAGCCTTCAATAAGAACATAAGTGAAGGTGGATTTATTCTTTGTTATGTTATATATTACTCTGAGCCTCAACCTATTGTTCGAGGTTAGATTAGATAAGTCTTTTTTTGACCATGCATTTTTTATTCGTCCTTTTTATTTTAAATTACACATCACATACTTTCTAAGGTTAAAACATAGCAATGTTGTAAACTAAATTCACTGTTTTGTATCACGTTTAGTTTGATTTTACTTCATTAAATAATTTTGAGTGTCAAGCAAGTGTCACCGCCGCAACGCTCGATGGTAAGCTCCTAGTTAACATCCAATTTTACTTTCCTATCAATACTAATTTGTGAACGGTTCTTCTCTACAATTCAGACTGGCTATACTATCGAATCTCGGTTGAACCAGTCAGAGCTGCCGGTCCAGTTCGGTCTAAAAAAAGCAACTGAATGAAATGAAATATGACGAACAACATATTGTGACCGGTTGTTCTCTACAATTCGGACCGGCTAGAAAACCGAATCCCGGTTGAACTGACAAACTGGTCTCAAAAACAACGCATTTGAATTGAAATATGATGAACAGATTGTTCAAAAATCTACACCTATATGTAACCTCAAATACATGAATTACTCTAAACCATCTAATAAATGTAGTTATAGAAAAACTATTAGTAATGAAATCATTCAAATATTTTATATTTCAATATCTAATAAATATTTACCAAACAAACACAAGAACACTTAGTACCTGGTTAGAGTTGATTTTCTTTTGATGTTCCGATAGTATGAAAGAATCATCAGTTAACTTGGCTATAAGGCCCCGAACCCGGTAGCCCTACTTTAACGTCGGATTTACTCATAAACGCAGTTCTTACAATCAGAGTTAATTAAAACTTTCGCGGAAACGTCAACTTAAAGCATTCGTTACGAAACATTAAATCTTTACTTTGATACCATAACACAAAACATTATATTTAAAACATCATTTCTTCCATCCTTAGATGCCAGCCGTTTAGTCCATGCCATGTGCCATCCTCAGGCTAACTCGTTAATCTGCTCACCTGCGTGCATACTAAAAGTCAGCTACGCTGAGTGAGTTCTAGTTAATCAAGCAATTTATCATACGACCATTGCAAGCATTATATACGTATCCGAAGACACATAGTCCACTGTCTAATCTGCTCACCTTACCACTTAACCTCTTATTTACCCCTATAGCTTAGCCACTTTAATAACGAATAACGTTATGCCGCTTTGCCACTTTAATAACGAATAACGTTATACCACTTTAATAACGAAGTCACGCATAGGCTTACCCTACCACGTACTATCGTCATGCCACTAACACCCTTACTAGACCCTTGCTACTCCTATCACGCCCTACCTCCACTTGTCTACAACACACTTTATATCATTACATCATTTACATAATAATCAAGTCACATCACAACATTTACACACACTAATAACCACTTGGGGATCATTCCCGAATGACGGTACGCGCAATATCCGAAGATCGTTCACACACCGACTAACGTTGCCTTCCCTGTCTACACGTGCAATATCCGAAGATCGTTCACGCACTAACAGACATCCATTCATAACATATATAAATATATCACATTAACATTATAGCATACACTTACCACTTAAGGTAAGTGTATTCACACTTCACATCGAGTATGCACACAGCCCCGAAAACATAACAAGGAAGTGAGGCTAGAAACTCACCTGAACTCAGTTACGTTCACTGTTTATGGTTATTCCCTTCTTGAGCTGTGCACGGCTAACTGTATAATAATTACATGTATCAATTAACTATCACTACTCACCGTATTTCCAGTTAATTATAACCCTCAACGGTCTGGGGGCAGTGCCCCTGGCAGCGGGGTCTAAGGGCGGGCAACCCCTAGCAGGGTCCAAGGGGCGGAGCCCCTGGCGAATATATTATTCGCCATTAACTGTCTTAACACATTTTCAGTTAGGATTTTAAATTAATATATTATTTGCCATCACATTTCCCATAACGAATTAAGCCTAATTCGTTATCAGATCACAGTCTAATTCGTTATCTAGCACATGATCTGATTTGTTATCCAGCTTCGTTATCCTAATTCGTTATCTTTCCTTAGCTGATTCGTTATTCTAATTCGTCATCTTTCATGATCTGATACGTCATCTGGTTCGTCATATCATCATAACGAATTGGACCTTTATAATGAACTGGACCTAGAACCCTTAACGAACTGGGGGTTCATTCGTCAGTTCTTTCTTAACGAACTACTTAACGAATTGAAGTTAGTTCGTCATTTATTCCTTAACGAAAGGCTTAACGAATTGTGTCTGTTTCGTTATTTCCCCTTGACGAATGGCATAACGAATTACCTCTAATTCGTTAAGTCTCTGTTAACGAACTAGGTTTAGGTCAGGGAATGTAGAATATTCCCTGACATTCTCTTAACCTCGTTCATCATCTCCGGCGCCGCCTTTCCGGCACCATCATCGCCGGAAAACCGGAATCTCGCCGGAAAAATGAGATCTAAGTTATTTTCCACCGTTCTTCACTGTTTTTCGTCCCGTTCGATCCAGATCTGAGCTAGGATGATCCCTAAGCTCATCTTATGATCAATTTATAACCGATTCCATCCGGATCTCGTGACTTTAACGGTTTATGGTGTCGGCTCGTCGTTTCGCGACTAGATCTAACGGGTTTGAACCTCTACAATATTATACTATCATTACCTCGGGTAGGAAAATCAATTCTTCTTCTATGTTTCGGCTAGAGAGAGAAAGTAGGATGAGAGAGAGCTAAGTGTGTGTTTTGGTGGTGTATGTAATATGTGTGAAATGAATGAAAAATGGGAATTTAAGGTTTATATAATTATGGATCATGGGCTTAAGCCCATGATCTCTTCCTTCTTTCCCAAGTCCGTAACCCATATCCATTACCCAACACTAGCCCGACCCATACTAACTCCTACTTTATTTAATTATTTCCCCGCTAACCCGAGTAAACTTCCCCACTGACAATAAATAATATAATTAATATTATTTTAGAAATTTCGGGATGTTACATTGGCTACGTTGTACGCTGCGCCTTCATTATCCAAAATAACTGCTTAACTGCAATCTTGAAAGCAAACACTTTATTCTCAAGTTTTTTGAGCTCCTTCTGGAAATAAGCTCGAATCAGGAGGACCCTATGAATAAAAGTAAGTAATAAACTATCAATAACAGATTATATACATAATGGAAAACAAAAAAATCTAAAAAAATAAGTATTTAATTTCTTTAAATACATACATTTATAGGTTTAACCAACATATCATAAGCGTTAATCTTGAGAAGCCTGTTAGCATGACCCTCCCACAAAATCAATTCGACAACCCCAGTGATATCTTGAACTGAAAGATTAATATGATACTTACATATTTGTTCAGTAAAATAATTAAAAATGTTGCATAAGATAACTATGTAAGTAATCTAACAACAATATTAGCATATGAAATGAAAAACCTGGGTACGGCTTCAACGATAGCATTGTTACACTTTCCTTACAAAAATATTTTGCTTGAAACTGGCTCATTACTCCCTCAACCCCACCATTATTGTTGACACGATCTTTGACTGTCTTGGTGCACACCTTGCAGCTCACATAATACCATTGTGTATATATGGACATAGGAAGAACTTTTCCATAAATAATAACTTGCTTAGGCTGTAAACACACACACACACACACACACACACACATATATATATATATATATATATATATTAGTAATGAAGTATAATCTTGAAAAAAAAAACAATTTAAATTACCCTATGAAATTATTCAAGTTCAATGATATGATTGAACTCGGTAGACTTGAGAAACTCCTCGCGTAATGGAACACGAACAGTTGGTGCAGAAAGACGGATACTTGATGACGATTCAGAAGGCATTGAATCAAGATAGTTAATACAAAACAAAAAACATATTTCATAAATGTGAAATAAATTTAAAAATAGCTAATACAAAACAATTGGAAAGCAATATAAATTAAAACAGAACCTCCTCTAGAATTCGTTGATTTCACGCATGTCTTCGTTGATGTACATCTTAGTAACATTAATTGAATTGGAAACACAAGGACGACCTTGAAATTAACATAAATTAAAAAGTAGTTAAATATATAATAATTTTTAAGCAATATAAATTTAAAATAATAAATAAGAAGAAATGAATGTATCAAACCTTCATAAATATTGTATAAGACAAATTGTAATACAATCACTACAGGGGCTTGATCAGAATTTGCAAGAATATAAGTTGGCATGTCAACCGCGTATGATCCCCAAAGAGTTAAAGGTAATTTCTTGTTGCTTTTGAAAACATGTAAGCAAGTAAACATTATTTAAAAAGTTAATATATAACATAAAATAAAAATCAAGTTACCTCAAACCCTTTAACCTTAAATACATCTTCTTGGTTTCAAAGCCATTAGATTTTGTAATGTCTTCGATTGGTGAATAATTAGCTACAACGCCAATTACAACTCCAAAAAAAATACATTAGAAATAAGCAATAATAGTTATAAAAATATAATTTGTTTATAATTCTTACTAAAACATAGATACTGGTAATTATTTTGACGCAAACTGATATTCTTTATTATATTGTATTAATAGAAATTTAATATAAAAATTATTATATGACATAATACTTTCAAACCATTGGGTTTGAACATTAGCTAATAAAATGTTTTTATAATGTAGTAACATTAGCTATTATGCTATTGCATATGGAAACAAAAACATATTAAAAATGACACTCATCAGCTAATAAAATGAATATAACTGTGATTACAATAAGTTGTATTGATGGCAAGATATAACGATAAAATAACTTAAACAAAGACATGAAACTGTAATTTATAAGACAAAGCATTATAATGTAACATAATACTTACCAACAATGGTGCCGGTTTTAGTGACCTTGTCAATAAGTGAATAAATTTTATGAAACTTGAATCCGTGTAAATCACCACCCAAATCCTCACAGGGAGTAACAGTTGACTTCAAATAGAGATTGACTTTTTTGTCATTATCAACATAGTTGTTAGAACCGTAATCACCAACAGAAGCATTATTTATAATATTACACATATCTTTAGATATATATCTCTTGAATCTGTGATTTTTTTTTAAAATGCTCTCATGAACCATGTTTCCCTAACAATTAAAAAGGATAAAAACTTCAACATGTTAAAAAAAAAAGCAATATAAATGGTAATGTCCATGAAAGTAATAAAGATAGACAAATAACATATCATACCTCTTGATCAATTAATATCATATCTTTTTAGATGATTTGGTCAGGTTTATCCCAAACCTGATTATCCCAAAATCGGAGTACCCGAACTTTGGTGATAGAATTATTCTTAGAATCCTTAAAACTTGGAAGTTGATTGAGCATAAGTTTGTTGGCATCAAATGATCTGCAAATGATAAGTTACATGACTAAATATTTTAAAGTTAAATATTGAATAATCAAGCAACATATAAAACCAAATTACATTCAGTCCGTAAGGGTTTGAAACGATGCACTTTTACAATTTTTTGTGTATGGCACGTGACAAAATAAAGAAATAAAAGTACTTAAAATAATTATATTATATTTATTTTTACCTTTTTGAATAATATTAAAAATCTTGTTAAAAAAGGAATAATATTTAAAACAACAAAGCATTCAACGGTGTGACACAACTTCATTATCATTTACCTATCATATAACAAATTAACACTAAATGTCAAAAGAAAAAGATAAGCAGAAATCAGTATATTAATTTCAAGTTATTAATATTTTACAAATAAAAGTTTATATATTCAAGTAACATATAAATCCAAGACTAAAATAAAATATAATAGAACAAAAAGTTAAATTTCATATAATGATCTGTTTAATTTCATATGATACAATAATATAATTATTTGTTTCATTTCACGTGAATCATTATTTTTATAATGAAAGTACCTAGTGTCCATGACTTGAGAGGTATTTCTTGCTTGAGAACTCATACAACAAGAGTATAGAAGTGAAATGATGGTTTGAAAGAAGATGAATTAGGCTAGTAAATATAGCGTTGTGAACATGATATAAAACATATAAAAGGAAAAATAAAAGACAATTTGGGAAAATAAAAAAAGCAAGAAAATTATCTTTGTTGGTAAAAGAGATAAATGTGTGTTTTATGAAAGAATGAGAAATGCAGGTTTTGTCTTTATAGTTAACCCAATTTTAAACCAATTTTAGTAAGGCTGAAAAGGTTAAAAATGTTTGATGCATTGGGAATAGGATTTGATACCTATTTTGTGTAAAGTATAGATATGCACAATTTTTTAACTTTTAAGCTTGATTATAGATAAAATTATAGATTTCCATATCTTAAATTATGTGTTGGTAAAATATGTGTTCTTTTACTTTATTTATTTTGAACAATATTTTGTAATTCATATATCTTTCTTTTTTTATTTAACCCATCTATTATTTAAAGTCTATAATTTAATTTACTCAATAAACCGTTATCTTTATTTTATATATAGCAAAATAAATATTAACTTATTAGTATAAATATGTTAGTCAGGTCCTAAGTTTTCTATTCAAAAGTGGGAATTTCATTTTTTTTTGGTTCAAAAGTGAGAATTTCATTTTTTTTAATTAATGAACAAATTACGTTTTCTAAAAAATATTTTTCTTAACTCAGCATAGTTTTTATTATTAAGTTATTATAATTCTTTTCTCTTTTTTATCAAGCTATATATAATATAGTTAAAAACGTCACCTACATAAACTTTAAAATTAAGATAAGAAGTATAGAACAAAGCCAAAGAAAGATTAAAATTTGATGGTATCAATTCATGTACAAACAAAAATAAAAAGAGTTAGTTCCCTAGAACTCTCGATATGAAATATATTTTTTTCTAAGAAACTAGGTTATTGACCCGTGGACGCCACGGGTGGAAAATTTTAAATCATGTAACATCCACACGTAAAATGAAATGTTAAATAAGATAATATTGGAAAACCTAATAATGTTTTAAATTGCGTTGACATTAGTGATTTAATTGGAATATGATCAATGACAATATAAGATTGATTATCTTACTATAACTAATTTAATGTCTTATAGAATGCTCAATTAAATTATATGAATAGTGAAAAATAAATAAATACATGTATAATAAAAAAAAATATACATTAACATTAAACAAAAAATAAGACATCTTGTCAACAAATCCTCAATCCATTATATCAATTTGGGGACCTGAAATGATAAACTTAAATACTAATACTAATATCACATAATAAATAAATTACCAATTATGAAAGATTTGAATTATGTGAACAAATGTAAACCTTACCGGAAAATGATATAATCTTACCGGAAAAACATATAAATGTGTATTAGTACAAAATCGGTGAAAACCTAACCAATAAATATAAAAAAAACATTCACCATCCAATAATAGTACAAAATTGCGTAAATAATATACTAAAATTAATGAATATGTAATTTGAAACAAAAGTAAAAGTCCGGATTATGGTAAGCTATTTATTTTTTATGTAACAATACCATTTCGTCTTGCAAAAATATCTCAATCGACCAATCTTCTTCGGGCTTGTTATTGTCCTTGAGACGCCATAGTTTCAAAATACGAACCTTGAGGACACAGTCGTTGTTAAGCACATCCAATTAGTTCAAAGTGTAATGTTTGTTGGCTTCATCTTCCTGGTGGTGAAAAATTAAAAATAAACAAACTATTAATTTTTGAACAATTATACTTTGAACCGAACAACTAAACAACAAAATGAATTATATAAGCATGACCAAAAATATATACCTTACAAATAAACAAATTCGATTATGCTAAATCCGGTGTGATGGTGTAAGAATAATTGTGTGAATGTCAGAGTATTTATACATAAGAAGTACATGTTAATTTTGAAAGATGAGTAAATAAGAAAGGTATAAATGTAATTAATTAAAATCAAAAAATTAGGGATTTTGAAATTGCTTAAAATATGGACGAAAATTAGGAGGTCTGCATTAGGGATTTTGAAATTTAGAAATAGTTGAATATAATGTTTTTAAATTATATTATAATTACAATATAATTTAAATTCGTAATGTTTAAATCTACACCATATTTTAAAATCCGTGTTTACATGATATGATGTAATATATATCATAATTGATTCTAATTTTGAAAATACGTAATCAAAGAATCAGTTATGTATATATATATGTGTGTGTTTGTACCTCCTTAATCATACGGTTAATTTGATTACTAATATAGACAAATTTTCTTGCAATTGATTACGGATTTCAAGTTATACTCCATTGGTTATATTTTTAATTAGTCAATCGGTAAATCTTATAAATATAAAATTAGAGCCAATTATGAAAGATTTAAATCCGTAATGACTAGTTAGGTTGTTTTATATTAAATCTGATGGATCAAATATCAATTAGTCAATTAAACAATACAAATGTAAAAAGATATTTGAAATAATTTATTTACATCATAGAATTAGGGATTTTGAAATTAAAAAATATTCAAGTTATTTTAAATTTGAAGAGGTTAATTATGGAATGTATGATCGGATATTGAAATTTTTAATTGTTAAATTTATGTTGTACCATATTTTTAATTTTGAATCTCCGAATATTTGATTTAATAGACAATTCAGGTAATTAAGCATATATATTGAAAAAATGTTTACTAATGTCAATTAAACTAAAATACTTACGTTATAAGATAGGGAATATTCAAGTTATTTTAAATTTGAAGAGGTTAATTATGGAATGTTTGACCATATTTTAAAAATATTTAAGTTATTCTAAATTTTAAAATTAAAATTTGAAAAACTTTTTAGAAATAATGAATTTTTAATCATGGTATATTTAGTATATAATCAATCTTGATGGTTAATTTAAAAGTTTAAAATTTATGGAATGTTTTATCGATAATTTAGTACACCGTAATATCTAGTGGTATTTCACAAATGCATAAATAAATTTAGAGGGAGAGAAATGGATAAAACTTTTGCGTAAAATTTGAAACATCGGTTACAAAAGTTGATAATCATTTTAATTATTGACTTATTTTATTGGTAAGATATATATGTTAAATTTATTAATATTTATCGAAAATTTATTATACAATTTTAAAAAATAATGATTATCGATAATTAATTATACAACCATCCAATATTGCAGCCATTATAAAGAAATGTTCGCATTATTGATAATTTATTATATAATTTTATTAGCATATATGTTATCTTATAATCTCTTTAGGTTGTATTCATTATATACTTTGCCCTTATGATATTTAAAATGATGTTAATAAAGACGGGATAATATAATATTTCTTTATACTATAAGATAATAATAGACAAACAAAAATATAAGATTTTTAGTTTAAGGTATACAATATATTTTATTATGTTGTACCATATTTTCAATATTTAAATATTTGATTTAATACACAATTCAGGTAATTAAGCATATATACTAAAATAATGTTAATAATGTAAAATAAACTAAATTACTTATGATATATGAATACATAATAATATAAACTAATTTATAGAAATTAATAATCATTGAATAGAATTTAATAGAATTGATTGTATAGTATTTTAATTTATTTTAGAATTATTTTATTCACATGAAAATTAAAGAAGTGCTAGATATACATGGAACGGTTAAGAATACACCAATAAGAAGGGGCCATGTTGAGTTAAACTCTATTGTTTTAATAGTATAGTTAGATGTCAAAATATCTCGACTCAGTTAACAATGTATTCTTCTGTCACATAATTTATATCATCTTCATCTCCAGCTACGTCCTAACAAATTTTATTTCATTTTTAAAGTTTAAACAGATAGTTTCTTTAGTTCTATTTAATATAATTTGACAAAAAAAAAAAGAATTATAATAAGTTAGTAGAAAAAACTATGATGGGTTGATTGAAGAAAAATTTTAAATGAAAAACCAAGATAAATAATTTATAAAATACTGTTAAAAATAAATAAAATAAACAAAAACCTATTTTGGTAAATAGTTTTAGAATTCCCCATTTTGGTAAGTAGTTAATTTTTTCTCCATCCCCATTTTGGTCAAAAACTCCAAAACAAATAACCACATGTTTCTAGAACTTTAGCTAAAAAATAGTTTTAGAATTCCCCATTTTGGTTAGTTAATTTTTTCTCCATCCCTATTTTGGTTAAAATCTCCAAAACAAATAACCACATGTTTCTAGAATTTTAGCTAAAACTAATAATGGTTTCTAAATTTAATGTTTAAAAACCAGAATTATAGATTTCCTTAATTTTAGGTAAAACTAATAATGGTTATAATGTTTAAAATATTAAAAGTTCACCTATACACATTATAAATAAAGTGTCAATCTTGATAAAAGTTATAAGGTGTCAATCTTGATAGACATTTTGAAATTAGTTCTAGTTCTAGTAAGGCTGAAAAGTTAAAAATGGTTTCATGCATTAGATTTAGGATTTGATACTTTTTGGGGAAAAGTATTGAAATACACAAATTTTAAAAATATAGGTTTTCATATATTCAATTATGTGATCAATAGTTTAAACAACTAAAAACCGGAATTATAGGTTTCCATATATTCAGTCAATTAAAAAAATCAAAATTTAATACTTGATATGAATATTTTAAAACTAATATTGATAAGATTCCAGATTTTTAGCTAACTTATAATGGTTTCCAAGTTTATTGTTTTTTTAGATAAAACTAATAACTGTTTTAATGTTTAAAAATATTTGTCACAAATATGTACCTGATGGAAAATAAATTCCAATAACTTGTTACGAACTCCCCATTTTGGACTCGAACCAAGCGTGCATACAATGATCTAAGAACATCACGTCGGTTAAGGTAGTTAACGGTTTCATCTTTCACACAAACATCAACCCTCTCGGTTACTCGTTGAAAAAGCCACATAATATCAAGATCTTTATAATATTCTATATGATTGTGAAATGCTGAAATTGTGTGTTAAAAATAAATACTGTCAATCAGATGATTTTTCAAGAAACAAACTAATAAATAAGGTGTCAATCATAAGGTTAGAACTGTTATTTTAATAAAAATTTTGTGCTTTGTAAATGAATTCAAGATGGAGGTTTTGTCTTTATAGTTGACCCATCCAAAAATAAGTTTTTTATGATTAAACAGATTGAAATAAGTTCCACTTGTAGTAAAGCTGAAAAGGTAAAAATTGTTTCATGCATTTGGTATAGGATTTGATACTTGATTGGTGCAAAGTATAGAAATACACAATTTGTTAACTTTTTAGCTAAAAGTTATATTGGTTTCCAGTTTTTTAGGTAAAACTAATAATGGTTTTAATGTTTAAAATATTTAACATTAACATCATCATAACTATATTTATACATGTTATAAATATATAAATATGCATTAATGAATATATAACTTGTCACAAATATATACCTGATGAAGAATAAATTCCAATAAGTTGTTTGTGCTCATGACAACCTCTGTAACTGGCCCATGCTTGGTTGCTACATGTTAGGGTACTGTTGTTTTGAGTCCTAGTTCAGTAGCTAGTCGATTGACCAAAGTCGGGCTCCCCATCAATGAAATTACCCAGTCTTGATATGCATTTTTAAACAAAATCAATACATAATATAGGTCCCAATTTTTTTATAAAACAAAATAGTAAATACATGACTAAAACCTTAAAGTAGAATTCAAAACATTGATCTACATCACTAAATTAGTTTATAACAAAATCTTTCATAACTAAATAAAAAATTCATAATCAAATCAAAATCTCTTTTAGGAGTTAGTATATCTATTACATGCAATATGCCTTGGTAAATTCTATTTCATTCACCATATGAGTCATATGAAATTATGGCCCGTTATGATAATAAATATCAAATTAAATATCAAATAAATAATCTGTAAGGCCCCTTTACCGGTGCCCTACATTTCATGTCGGATTTACTCATGAACACGGTTCTATAAATCAGAGTTAATTAAAAATTTTCGATGAAATGTTAACTTTAATCATTCGTTACAAAACATACAAACTTGTCATTAAAACGTATCATAATACAACAACTTTAAAACATCATTTCTTCCGTCTTCAGATGCCAATTGTTCAATCCTTGCCATGTGCCGTTCTCATGCTAGCTCCTCAAGTATATTTACATGCGTGCATACTAAAAGTCAGCTACGCTTAGTGAGTTCTAGTTAATCAGGCAACTTACCATACAACCATTTCATGCATATATATATACACATGTGTCCGAAGACTCATAGTCGTTAATATATCCTACTCATATCACCGCTAAACTCTTTACTGCCCCTACATCCTAGCCACTTAATTACGGAAGCACATTGAGGCTTGCCCTCCTACGTACTTATGTATTGCCACTTATTTAACGAAGGCGTGTAGAGGCTTGCCCTCCCACGTACTATCGTTGTGCCACTTAATGACGAAGACACGTATAAGCTTACCCTACCACGTACCATCGTCATGCCACTTACACCCTTACCAACTTGTTACCACTTCTAGCACACTCTAAGTCGACTTGCCTACAACACACTTCTTATCGTTACATCAGTTACATAATAAACAAGTCACAACATAACATTCATACACACTGCTTATTACCTGGCAATCGTTCTCTTTGGCGATACGTGCAATATCCGAAGATCGTTCACGCACCGACAAACATTACTTTCCCTGTCGATACGTGCAATATCCGAAGATCGTTCACGCATCGACAGACATCTATTCATAACATATATATATATATATATATATATATATATATATATATATATATATCACATCAAACATTATAGCATACACTTACCACTTAAGGTAAGTGTATTCCACTTCACATCGAGTGTGCACACACCCCCGAAAACATAACAAGGAAGTGGGGCTAGAAACTCACCTGAATGCGATTACGTTCACCATTAATGGTTATTCCTTTCTTTAGCTGTGTGCGACTAACTGTATAACAATTACACATATCAATTAACTATCACTACTCATATCGTGTTTCTAGTTTAATTATAACCCTCAATGAACGGGGGGTCCAGGGGCAGTGCCCCTGGTAGCGGGGTTCTAGGGGAGGTAGCCCCTAGCAGGATCCAAGGGTTAGAGCCCCTGGCTAGGGTCGAGCTGCCAGGTCAGCTTGGGAAAATTTTATTTCCAATAACTGTCTAAACACATTTTTCATTAGAATTTAAATTTATTACTTTATTTGCTAACTCATAAAGTTCGAGGGCTTCTTTGTAATTAATCCATTATATTCTAAGTCCAGGGACATTTCTGTCATTCTTTCAAGTTCTATGATATAATGCTAAATATTTATGTTTCCTATGTATATTTTATTTATTATTTTAATAGTTTCTATTCGTTTTTAGTCGAGATTTGTATACTACTAACATTTTTATGTTTCGTAGGTTCCGGAAGTTGATTGTGATTCAAAAGGGCGAAAAATGAGTTAAAAAGAGCCAAAACAGAGATCCGGAACGCGTCAGGAAGGAACCGGACAGAGAACCGGCCAGACCAGGCCGGTCTAACCGGCCACCCTATTTTCACACGCCGCGCCACGCAGCGGGGATCCCTTCTGCGGCCGCGCGGCACCTAGGCACATCTGATGGAATTTTTTATTCTGTTTTCATTACTTGTTGGGCCATGTTTTCAGTATTTAAACATCCCTAACTTTAACCTAAACATAACCTGCTGCCACCAGACGAATTTGGAATTTGAGAGAGCATATTTTCGAGTTTCGTGGTGGTTTTGAAGGCACGAGAACAGCTGGTGAAGAGTTGGATGTTCACGATTGAAGATTCCGGTTTTATCACCTCTGATTTCTCGTTCTTTATATTTTCACCATGTTTTAGGTTTTATTTGTTTTGTTTGATTTAGATTATAAGATGCTAGGCTAAACTTAATAAACTACCTAGGTCGTGATGAACCTTTGTTTGGTTTGATTTTGATTGGGATTTGTTTCGTTATGGGTTTTATGTTTTAAGTAAACTGTTGAGTTTGAGTTAATTGATGTGTATGATTGCTTGGTTCTATTTACTTGGATTTATTGTTTCACATTGCGCTTGTTGATTGTTTCATAGAATAGGGTTTTGTTAGGTCATTTACTGTGTGTTCTTGACTAGTTTATGGTTGATATCGATGAAGATCATAGAAACAATAAAACTAATTAAATAGATAAAAGGGAGCTGCTAGCCTAGAAAACTGTAAGCTGATTGGTTATTAATAGATCTTTGTTGGTCAGGATTGCTATATTTAGTTCTTCGTAAGGAGTCCGTCTAGGTTTGATTGTCAGCTTAGTCTATTAAGTCAATTGAGTCTACTTAACTATCTTTGATTTCCGCGCTGTAAGGTAGGATTTCATCATTAAGATACTTAGACATAAATTATTAAATAACCGTAAGGAAGTTTAATTCATAAAACTGGTGTATAGGTGTCTTCTTGAAGGTCAAGAGTCCTATTCGGTTTTTTCTGTCGAGGGTTTATTTTACGATCTTAGTTCCATAACTTAAGCTTCCCATTTAATTGATTGCCGTAATTTAGGGGATTCTTGCCTAGGTAGTTATCTTTATCATCTGAATTAATCTAAGGTTCTTCTTTAGTTTATTAGTTTAATCAATTAGGGTTAAGTTTAGTATATTTAATTAATTAGTTTTTAAGTAATGATTATGTTTTATTATTATTTAATTAATTAAGGTTTGTTTTAATTAATTAAGTATTAGTTAAATAATTAGGCTTTAGTTAAGTAATAATTAGTTAATCATTATTGGGTTTTAACTAATAGTTAATTATTAATTAGGGTTTACTTATTAATTAGTTTAAATCCCCCCTCAAACATTATTAACAAATAGTCGTGTCGTTTAGTCGATTCTAATTAGCTATTTTCGTAATTTATAAAGTCTCGTGGGTTCAATATCTGGACTTACTTAGCTATACTAGAGTCGACCGGTACACTTGTCGGTTAGTAGTTTAAGAGTCTAGAGTATTACTTAGTGTCTAGTTTAGCGTAATTTTAGTTAATAATTATTAGACTACTTTTAGCATAACAGTCTACTTCGTTATCCAGTTCGTTAACGAAGGAGGCTCCTTCGTTATTCCCAAACGAATTGGCTTTTATAACGAATTTATCCATATAAAGAATTGGTCCATATAAAGAAATGCTGCTAATTCATTATCTCCCTTAACGAATGGGCATGACGAGTTACTGCTAGTTCGTTATTTCACCTTTCACGAATTACTGTTAGTTCGTTATTTCCCCACGTAACGAATTATTGCTAGTTCGTCCTTTCCCTGCTAACGAATTAGGGTTAGGTCAGAGAATGTCAGAAACATTGAAACATCGTGAAAGTTTGGGGTTCAAAATATCAAGTTTCCAAAGTCAAGGGACCAAAAATGTCAAAATCTAAACCTTAGGGTTTAAAATGAAAATTTGGTTTTCCTAACCCATCACGATACGTGATGGATCAGAAGGGAAACCCATCGCGTATCGCGATGGGTTGGCTGACAGCGAGGCGCGTGGCGTGCCACGTGGCACACCGTCTAACACGTGTCTCGCCACGTGGTCACACGTGGCACATCATCCGTCACGTGTCAACACGTGGCATAACGTCTGCCACGTGGCAGATCTACATGGTGACTGCGCAAGGCTACGTTGCGATACGCGACGGGCTAGCTTAAGGCCATCGCGTATCGCGATGCCTCCCCTGATTTGCCTATAAATAGCAAGTTGCGGGTTCTTCACAACTCATACTCCATTTCACACATACATCTCTCTCTCTAGTATCTCTCTAAGCCCAAGAATCATACCCTCGATTACCTCAAAGTTTGTGCCATCAATTTCTTGATTTCCGTGTCCATACCTCGATAGTCGTGCCATATTCCAACGACGTTCCAATAAAGAAGGTGTTGCCATCCGGACATCCCGACGAATCGCCTCGTAAAGCATGCCGACGAGTGGAGAAGTGTTGGTGTGCATCGTTTTTTGTGCCAAGGAAAGAGTGTCGAAGGAAAGGTGTTTTGTAACATCCCGTTTTCTAGTTTCGGTTAATAAAATGGAAATATGAGTTATTATGAGTCGGGTTAAATGGATATGGATTCTGGACTTGGGTTATGAAGGAAAGAGGGAAAGACCATGATCCATAATTTTATAAACCTTAAATCACCCATTTAATTCATTTCACACATATTCCATACACCACCAAAACACACACTTAGCTCTCTTTGATCTTGATCTCTCTCTCTCTAGCCCAAATCACCAAAGAAAACCGATCCTGATCCAAGGTATGATAATATGATATTGTATGAACTCAAATCCGTTAGATTTAGTCACGAAACGACGAGCTAACACCTCTAAACCATTAAAGTCACGAGATCCGGGTAGAATCGGGTATAAACCGAACCTAAGATGAGCTTAGGGGTCACCCTAGCTCAGATCTGGATCGAACGGGACAAAAAACGGTGGAAAACGAGTGAGATCTCGTTTTTCCGGCGAAGTCGTGGTTTTCCGGCGACGGCGGCGCCGGAAATTGGCGTACGAGGATAATAAAGATGTCAGAGAATGTCTGGCATTCTCTGACCTAACCCTAATTCGTTAACGGAGAGTTTAACGAACTAGGGGTAATTCGTTATGTGAATCGTTAGTGAAAGCTTAACGAACTAGTGTTCAAGTTCGTTAAGGAAATGATAACGAACTAAACCCCAATTCACTATGACCATTCGTTAAAAGAAATAACGAAATAGAAGGTTCAATTCGTTACATGGACTGATTCATTATATGGACTGGTTCGTTATATGGACTGATTCGTCAAAGGACCAGTTCGTTATAAGGTCCAATTTGTTTACAAGACCAGTTGGCTTTGACAAACCAATTCGTTAATGAACCAATCAATGAACTAGAAGTTTAATGAAATGACAGAATAGTCCCTGGACTTAGAGAAAGAATGATTTAATTACAAAATAGCCCTTGGACTTATTAATTTATGGAAGATACCTTAAAGGATTAAGAGGTTAACAATATAGTATTATCATGAAATCCTAATGGAAAATGTGTTAAGACAGTTAATGAATATAAAATTTTTCCAAGCTGACCTGGCAGCTTAACCCCAGCTAGGGGTTCTGCCACTTGGACCCCGCTAGGGGCTGCCGCCCCTAGAACCCCGCTGCCATGGGCGCTGCCCCCAGACCCCCGTTTGTTGAGGCCTATAATTAGACTAGAAACGCGATAGGGGTAGCGATAGTTAATTGATACGTTTAATTGTTATACAGTTAGTCGCGCACAACTAAAGAAGGGAATAACTATTAAAGGTGAACGTAACCGAATTCAGGTGAGTTTCTAGCCCCACTTCCTTGTTATGTTTTCGGGGCTGTGTGCATACCCGATGTGATAGTTAATACACTTACCTTAAGTGGTAAGTGTATGTCTCGTATGATTTATGTATTATTCTTGCTTGATGGTGCGTGAACGATCTTCGGATATTGCATGTACCGCCAGGTAGTAGTTAACGATATGATTGGTATATATGATGTATGAATGACGTATGAATGACGTATGTACGATATATATATATATATATATATATATATATATATATATATATATATATATATAAGATGTATGAATGATGTACGTAAGATATGTTGACAGTACGTGAACGATCTTCGGATATTGCACATATCGTCAAGGATAGTATGTAAAGACAGGTATGGTACAGTGGCACGAAACAAAGGGATCAGACCCTAATAATATCTGTGAGGATAGGGACAAGACCCTCATAATATCTGTGAGGATATAGACCAGACCCTAATAATATCTGTGAGGATAGGGACCAGACCCTAATAATATATGTGATGTTGGGGACCAGACCCTTATAATATCTGTGAGGTTATAGGGCGGAAGGCTCTTTAAGTAGTATGGATAGTTATGCATGTAAAGTAGAGTATGAATAATGTACACACCTCCGGGCATGTGTGCAAGTATGTGAACTGATTGTATGTTGTATGATTAACTAGAACTCACTCAGCGTAGCTAAGTTTTAATATGCACGCAGGTGAGTTGGATGAAACAACTGGCTTGATGGGAGACACATGACAGATGAATAAAGAAGCTGGCATATGAGATTTATTTGTTAATGTTTGAACTGAAAGGCATGTTTCAAGTTATGATTTATTGTGTAATATTTATGAAAGTTTTATATTCCGCGTAAAGTTTTAATTAACTCTGATTTCTAGAATTGTGTTTATGAGTAAATCCAACGTCCAATGTAGGGCACCGGTAACGGGGCCTTACATGTTTTGATCAAGAAAGAAAAACAAGTCAAGCGGCGTTGAAGTGCTGCTCGAGTGTGTAAGATTTCATAAGTCGACAAAGGTAGGCATAATGGCCGAATAAAATAATAATAAAATATTATAAAGGCTTAAACCTTAAGTCGAGTTTATACTCGATACCTCGATAAAATAAAAGAAAATATAACAAAGAAAAGAAAAGAAATTTTTTTTGAATATTTATATATATGTGTGTGATTATATATATATATATATATATATACGTGTGTGTGTGTGTGATTATATGTGTGTGTGTGTGTGATTCTTTGTTATAAAATATTATTTAAGTAATAATAACTATTCTTAAATAATAAAGAAGAGAAAAGAATACGTGTCTTAGAGAAGAAGAAACGTAGGGTTTTATGAAAATAAACTAAAGATTTATAATATAAATTAAAAGAAAGACTTTTAATTTATAAAAGAAAATGATACTTTTTAACTAAAGGTTTTAAAGTAAAAAGATTTAAACTAAAGGTTCATCGAGGTAAAAGACCAAAGGTCTTAAAAAGGTTACACTCGTACTATAGGTGTGAGATAGCAGCGGGAAAGACCCTCGGACGGTGTTTGAAGCCGATCCAAATCCAAAAAGGTGAATGTAACATCCCGTTTTCTCGTTTGGTTAATAAAATATGAGTTATATTGAGTCGGGCTAGTGTTGGGCTAATGGATGTGGGTTATGGACTTGTGTTAAGAAGGAAAGACGAAAAGACCATGGCCTTAAGCCCATGATCCATAATTATATAAGCCATAATTACCCATTTAGTCATTCATTTCACACATATTCCATACACCGTCTTAAACACACACTTAAGCTCTCTCTCTAATTTCTCTCTCTCTAGCCGAAATCACCAAGAAACCGAGCATCAACCCGAGGTAATGATAGTATGTAGAGATCCAAACCCGTTAGATTTAGTCGCGAAATGACGAGCCGACACCTTTAAACCGTTAAAGTCACGAGATCCGGGTGGAATCGGGTATAAACTGAACTTAAGAAGAGCTTAGGGGTCACCCTAGCTCTGATCTGGATCGAACGGGATGAAAAACGGTGAAAAAACGGTGGAAAACGAGTGAGATCTCGTTTTTCCGGCGAAATCACGGTTTTCCGGCGACGACGTCACCGGAAAAGTATACGAGGTAAGGGAATGTCAGAGAATGTTTCTGACATTCTCTAACCTAACCCTAGTTCGTTAGCAGGGAAAGGACGAACTAGCAAGTAATTCGTTAAGGAAAGATAACGAATTAGCTTTTCGTTAAGGTCCAATTCGTTATGATAACCAGTTCATTATAAGGTATAATTCGTTATGAGGACTGGTTCGTTATAAGGGTTCAATTCACTAAGAAGTTCAATTCGTTAACCAGACCAAACGAATAACTTCCAGTTCGTTATAAGTTCAATTCGTTATAAGGACCAATTCGCTATAAAGGCCAATTCGTTATGAAGTAACAAATTAGCCAATTCGTTATGGAAGACAGGCGTAACGAATGAACCCCAATTGGTTAAAGAGCAGAATAACGAACTAGATTTTGAAGGAATTACAGAATGGCCCCCGGACTTAGAAAAGAATGATTTAATTACAAAAAAGCCCTTGAACTTTTAAGTTAGCAAATTAATTAATGATTCAAAATTCTAATGGAAAATGTGTTAAGACAGTTAATGGAAATAAAATTTTTCCATTTTGACCTGGCAGCTCGACCCTAGCCAGGGGCTCTGTCCCTTGGACCCTGCTAGGGGCTGCCGCCCCTAGAACCCTGCTGCCAGGGGCGCTGCCCCCAGATCCCCGTTCGTTGAGGGTTATAATTAGACTAGAAACGCGATATGGGTAGTGATAGTTAATTGATACGTGTAATTGTTATACATTTAGTCGTGCACAGCTAAGGAAAGGAATAACAATTCATGGTGAACGTAATTGAATTCAGGTGAGTTTCTAGCCCCACTTCCTTGTTATGTTTTCGGGGTTGTGTGCATACTTGATGTGATAGTTAATACACTTACCTTAAGTGGTAAGTGTATGCCTTGTATGATTTATGTATGATGATTGTTTGACAATGCATGAACGATCTTCGGATATTGCAAGTACCATCAAGTGATAGTTAAGGGCATGATTGATGTGTATATATGATAAGTGAAAGATGTATGTATGTTATGATGATAGTACATGAAGGATCTTCGGATATTGCATGTGCTGCCAGGTGATGGTCAAAGATATGACTACATACATATATATATATATGATATATATATAAATGAGGTATGTATGGTACGTGAATGATCTTTGGATATTGCACGTAATATTAAGAAAGGTATGTAAAGACAGGTATGGTACAATGTACTAAATGTAGGGAAGCGACCCTAATAATGTCGGCAAATGCAGGGAACCGACCCTAATAATGTCGGCGAATGCAGGGAATCGACCCTAATAATGTCGGCGAATGCAGGGAACCGACCCTAATAATATCGGCGAAGTTTATAGGGTGAAATACTCTTTAAACGTATATGTATGAATGAAAGTTTGTATGTAAGTATGAAAGAAAGAATGAAAGTATATGTGTATGTAAGTATGTAAGTAAATATGGAGGTATGTACCTTCGGGTGCATATGTAAGTATGTGAATGTATTGTATGTCGTCTGATTAACTAGAACTCACTCAGTGTGACTGACTTTTAGTATGCACGCAGGCTAACAGGCTAAGATAGCTGGTTTGAGCAGAACACATGGCAAGATTGAAGAGGCTGGCATCTGAAGATTTGTCATGATGTTTTGATACTATGTTTTGACTATGTTTTGAAAAGACAAGTTATGAATATTTGTGATGAATGGTTGACTTTTATATTATTCCGCAAAAGTTTTAATTAACTCTGATATTTAGAACTGTGTTTATGAGTAAATCCAACGTCCAATGTAGGGCACCGGGACCGGGGCCTTACAGTAAAACGCCCTAACTTTATAAACTTGTTTTAAAATGAGTCAAACGTGTTAAATGAAAAGATTTACATGAGACTAAGTGTCTCTAAAACACTGGCCTCAGCATATTCACCAGCATTCGTTGCTGATGTATTTTCTAATATTTTGCAGGTGATCAAGGTTAGAGCTTGGGATGACGAAGTGCTCAAGATATCCGATGGCTCGGATCTTTTTGTATAAACTTGATATAATATTAATTGTGGTTTTGTAAATTAAAACATGTAATTTTTAAGACATTAAAGGGGAACTTTTAATCTTGTCTTTTGTGAATGTAAATATTATATTTTTAATCCACATGTTTCTAAAGACTTCCGCTTTTAAAACGTAACTCTGATTTATTTACAAATGTGGTACCAACATATGTGTCATACGCCTAGGCCGTGGTTTAGGGTGTGACAAGTGATGGTATCAGAGCCATCGATCTTAGCGAATTAGGTATTACAAGATAATACCTAAGCTTCGATCCAAGTATAGGAAAAATATTTTCATTACTTGTTTTATTTGAAATAGGGATAAGATAGGGTGGTAACCTTTTCTTTCCCTTCTCACTCTAAACCACCCAAAATTAGATGTCTTTCAAGAAGATGATGGATAGCTATGTACGTAATGCAAAGAAGGCTGGAATACCCGAACCTCTACCCAAGGATAACATGTGCGATGACTACTATGAGGCTTTCTTCAACCAAGACCAATATATTGACCAAACCAAGCCAATATATTTCCCTGGAACCGAGCATTGTTCAATCAACTTACCCGATAGTCCCCCCATGCCAAGAAATGATCCTCTAAGACATTCAAGCTACAACTCGTCAAGCATACCCATGTATCACCCTTCCGAGATTCCAACATATCAACCATCTGAGATCCCAGCGTATTACCCATCTGATGCTCCGACATACATACCTCCAAATCCTCACCCATCATACGCTTTTCTCTCCAACCGACCGATCAAGGAGGAACCTATGTCCGACTCGTCCGAATGGATGCAATGCCATTCTGACCTACGTAGATGGCACACCGGAACCTCTGCTTTTGACTCCGTTGACTCCCGTCTCAACAACGGTGAAGGATCATCCCGCAAGCCTAAAATGAGAGTCATGATGCCATACGAAATTTACCGTATGCCCTCTATAGTGAAGGAGACTGCCCAACTAATGGAGGAAGAGGAACCTGAAGAGGAAGAAGAGGATCCGAAAGAAGAATCCGAAGAGTACCATGAAGAAGAGTATCCAGAAAACTCCAATGAAGTGACAACACCGGTGGAAGAACCATTCTTTCCCCAAAACCCAAGTTATAGCTCTGTCGATCCTTATGTACAATATCTCGAGGAACTCAAGAACAAAGCATCATCAAGCTTCCCATCATACCAAGGCGAGATTCCATCAATTGAAGATCAAGCCAACGAAATCCGTGAACAGAATGAGGCTGCCGAGGCATTCTTCAATTACCCATCCGACGTGACATCATCGCTATACCCAAATCCAAGGAACCACTACGACATGGTCATGATGGGGTACCGTGATCCGCCACCAAAGTATGGATACCCAAACGAGATCCCTCAGTCACAAGAGGATCATTTGGATCGAGCCTTGCATGAGACAGATGATCTTAGGAAGAAGATAGCAGTGGATGGAAAGAAAAAGAAGAAGATGGGAGAATAAATTTTGAGAAAATGCAATAAGATGACAAAGATGGTCAGGAAGTTTATCAAGGATTGATGAGACGAAAGAAGGACGAACACGGAAGAGTTGTATGTGTGTTTGATGTAACCTAATGTTATGTGTATAATATGTATATAAATAAGGATAGGTACATATGTTTATCGAGTAAACGATATACATATGAATGTTGTAAAAAAAATAAATATATATATATATATATTGTGAAATAAAATATGTATTTTAAGAAATGAAATTTATTAAATTTCAGTTAAAAAGAAAAGAAAAATGTCTCAACAAAGCAATAATATTGAAAATTCTCGAAAAGAAGTTGAGATAAGAAAAGAAAAAGGGAAAGACCACGAGAAAGAACAAGAAGAGAAAATTTACGATAAGTATATGAACCAAATCCAACAAATGATAAAAGATGCTGTAAGAAATGAATCAATAGAAAGATCTCAATCTGAACAATCTAAACATTCCCAATCTGTTGAACTCTCTCGTAAGTCCGTTAAATCCCGTCCGAAACAATCCCATGTTGAAGAGAATGTTCACGAGTCAAATCCCGATGGTGGAATTAGACAAGAGTTAAAGAAACTTAAGATAAGTGGTTGTTCGTTCAAAGACTTCAAATACTTTGGACCCAAGGAATTTTATGGCGACAAAGGCGCCATTGCTACTGTAAGATGGATCGAGGATATGGAGTCGATAGTAATCATAAGTAAATGTTCTGATCAAGAGAAAATACAATACTTCACCCAAATGTTCAAAGGGGAAGTTTTAGAATGGTGGAACACGTTGATTCTATGTAGAGGAAGACAAACGATGTACAATCTATCATGGGAATAATTCAAGGACATGTTGATGGTAAAATTTTGTCCGATGCATGAAACCGACCAGATTCAAACCAAATTTTTCAATCACAAGGTCATGGGAACAAACCTCCGTATATACAACAGCAAATTCCATGAATATTGTCGTCTTTTTCCCCCAACTGGCTAATCCTGAGTCCAGCAAAGTAACACGATACGTATGGGGATTACCGTGGGAAATTCGCGACATGGTTAGGTCTCACCTTCCTCAAACTGCCGATTCCGCGATGGAGTTGGCTGGATGTTTGATGAGCGGCCTTGTCCGCAACAAGGAGGAAGACAGGAAGGTCATGACGACCAACAACCAAGGGAAAATTGGAGGAAGCGCCCACTTCAAAGGCAAAGGCGCAAATCAAAACCGAACTGGATTTAATTCAAATTCTCCGTTCTGCAAGACAAGCAGGAAGCGCCATAGAGGGCAATGCCGACATGTTCCATCTTCTACAGCAACTGTCTGTGAATCATGTCATAGACCTGGCTACGCAACGGCCGATTGCTGAAAGAAGAAAATGACCTACTACAACGGCAAGGAAATGGGACATCTGAGTTTCGAATTCCCCAAAACAAACCCACGACTGGTGGTGCAGGTGGAAGTGGTCAAGCCAAGAAGGTCAACGCAAGAGTCTTTGTCCTTGACACTAAAAAGGCAGCTGACATGCCGGAAACCATTACCGGTACGTTTCTAGTCAATGACACTTATGCTAGAGTTTTGTTTGATTCGGGTGCCAATTTAAGTTTTATAGATTATAACTTTTGTAGTGTATGAAACGAACCTTTAACAAAACTAAATAAAACTCTAAGAGTCGAGACTACTCGCGGCGAAATAGTCAAAATCTCCGAAGCTTTTGAAAATGGAAAAATTCTTTTAGCTGGTTATATTCTGCCTATTCAATTATTACCAAAGGCTCTTGTTGGTTTTGACATTGTACTTGGTATGGATTGGTTATCCGACAACCATGCTCGTATCATTTGCAATAGCAAAACCGTCAAACTTCAATCCCCTGATAAACGAACCATTCGAATTGAAGGGGATAAAGATGCTGGCCAAGTTAGCATAATTTCCATGATTAGGGCTAAAAAATGTTTGATTCAAAGATGCTTAGCATTCATGGACTACGTCATTGAAGAATCTAAACCAAACGAGATAAAGGACGTGCTTATTGTCTCTGATTTTGCCGATGTTTTTCTCGATGAACTTCCAGGAATCCCTCCCGATCGTGAAGTAGAATTTATTATCGATCTCATTCCCGGTACTGCTCCGATGGCCAAAGCACCGTATCGCTTAGCGCCAACTGAAATGAAAGAATTAAAGAAACAACTCGACGAGCTTCTCGAAAAAAGGCTTCATTCGACCGAGTTCATCACCGTGGAGAGCGCCGATACTTTTCGTCAAGAAGAAGGATGGTTCCATGCGTATGTGTATCGAATATCGAG
Organism: Bidens hawaiensis; assembly: GCF_021521415.1. NCBI lineage: Eukaryota > Viridiplantae > Streptophyta > Magnoliopsida > Asterales > Asteraceae > Bidens > Bidens hawaiensis. The sequence goes on along the minus strand of NW_027495214.1, from coordinate 170,897 downwards.
CATTGAACAAAGTTACTATCAAGAACCATTATCTACTCCCTCGAATCGATGACCTTTTTGACCAACTCCAAGGTGCAAGCTTCTTTTCCGAAATCGATCTTTTTCTGGTTACCATCAACTCAAAGTTAAATCCTAGGATATTCCGAAAACTGCATTCCAAACAAGGTATGGCCATTATGAGTTCACCGTTATGCCATTTGGACTTACTAATGCGCCAGCCGCGTTCATGGATATGATTAATCGAATCTGCAAGCCTTACTTAAATAAATTTGTTAGCGTATTCATCAACGACATACTTATTTATTCGAAGTCTCAAGTTTATCATGAAAATCACCTCCGAACTTTACTTGAAATACTTAGAACTGAGAAGTTGTACGTCAAGTTCTCAAAATGCGAGTCCTGGTTGCACAAAGTGCAATTTCTTGGTCATATCATAAACGTCAATGGTATTCAAGTGGACCCCGCTAAGATTGAAACCATCTCTAAGTTGGAAATCCCAAAGTCGCCAACCTAGATCTGAAGTTTCTTAGGATTGGCTGGCTACTATCGTAGGTTCATCGAAAGCTTTTCTCGCATAGTCATTCCCCTAACTTCTTTGACTCGCAAAAACATTAAGTACGAATGGGGAGCTAAACAACATGAGGCGTTCGATATACTTAAACAAAAACTCACCCAAGCACCTATACTGGCCTTGCCAGAAGGTACTAAAGATTTTGTTGCCTTTAGTGACGCGTCTCATTCCGATTTGGGATGCGTGCTGATGCAACGAAAGAATGTGATCGCTTACGCCTCTCGTCAACTCAAAGTGCACGAAAAGAACTACACAACTCACGATCGAGAGTTAGGCGCCATAATCTTTGCATTAAAGATATGGAGGCACTATCTCTATGGAGTAAGATTCATCGTGTATACCGATCACAAAAGCTTGAAACACATCTTTGAACATAAAGAGCTTAACATGCGTCAACGACGCTGGATGTAAACTCTAAACGACTATGACTGTGAAATCGTCTATCACGAAGGCAAAGCCAACGTTGTGGCCGATGCCTTAAGTCGTAAGGAACATAAAAAGCCGAGAAGAGTCCGAGCATTAAGGTTAGAAATCCAAATCGATCTCATTGAACAAATCAAATCCGCTCAACTTCAAGCGATCAACGAAAACAAGATCTCTGTTGAAAAACGTAACGGCACCATTGACTCGTTAGTTAAGAGTAACATGGTATCCTTAGAATGGGAAACCGAATTTGGGTACCAATCGTTGGGGACTTGCGTGAGAAAATATGAATAAAGCTCACAAGTCTAAGTACATGATGCACCCCAGTAGTGACAAAATGTACCAAAATCTCAAACCAACCTACTAGTGGAATGGGATGAAAAAGCACATCGCTTCGCATGTTGCGAAATGTCTAACTTTTTTGAAAGTCAAGGCTGAACATCAAAGCCATCGGGATTGCTCGAGCAACCCGAACTTCCCGTTTGGAAGTGGGATTTAATAACCATGGATTTCATCTCAAAACTCCCGAAACCAACTCGGCAACATAATGCTATTTGGGTTATCGTGGATAGGTTAACAAAATCAGCATACTTCATACCCATCAATGAATCATACTCAATGGATAGATTAGCACGTATTTATGTAAACAACATCGTTACTTTGCATGGAGTACCGTTGTCTATAATCTCTGATCGAGACAGTCGTTTACGTCTCATTTCTGGAAAAGCTTCCAACAAGCATTAGGCACAAAGCTAAACCTTAGCACCGTTATCATCCGCAAACTGATGGGCAAAGAGAAAAGACAATTCAAACGTTGAAAGATATGCTCCGCGCTTGTGTGATTGACTTAGGTGGAAGTTGGGATGACCACTTACCCCTAATGGAATTCTCAGATAACAACAGCTATCACAGGAGTATTCAAGCCGCACCGTACGAGGCGTTATATGGTCGTAAATGTAGAACGCCCGTGTGCTGGTCTAAAACCGGAGATAATCAATTATCTGGACCCGAGATAGTCCAAGAAACCACCAACAAAGTTCTACAAATCCGCGAACGGCTTAAGACGGCACATGATCGCCAAAAGAGTTACGCTGATGTCCGTCGTAAGCCGTTGGAATTCAATGTTGGTGACAAAGTTCTTTTGAGAGTCTCGCTGTGGAAAGGTGTAGTTCGCTTCGGAAAGAAAGGAAAGTTAAGTCCTCAATTTGTTGGACCCTTTGAGGTACTTGAATGAATTGGTACTATTGCATATCGATTGCGACTACCCGAGGAAATGCAAGGGATACACGATGTATTCCATGTCTCGAAATGTTTAGCCGACGAATCTCTATCGATGCCCTTAAAAGATGTCGAAATTAACGAAAACTTAAAATTTGTAGAAAAACTAATTTCAATTGAAGATTCGAAAACAAAGAAATTAAAGAGACGAACTCTGAAAATCGTGAATGTAAAATGGGACTCACGAAGAGGCCCTGAGTATACATGGGAACTCGAATCCCAAATGAGAAAGAAATACCCCCATCTATTCTAAAGAAGCAATATCGAGGACGAGATTTATTTCAAGGTAGGGAGGATGTAACATCGTGAAAGTTTCGGGTTTAAAATATCAAGTTTCCAGAGTCAAGGGACCAAAAATGACAAAATCTAAACCTTAGGATTTAAAGTGAAAATTCTGGTTTTCCTGACCCATCGCGATACGCGATGGATCAGAAGGGAAACCCATCGCGTATCGCGATGGGTTGGCTGACAACGAGGCACGTGGCGTGCCACGTGGCCACACGTGAAACATTGTCCGCCACGTGGCATAACATCTGCCATGTGGTGCCATGTGGCAGACCTACATGGTGATTGCGCAAGGCTACGTCGCGATACGCGATGGGCTAGCTTAAGGCCATCGCGTATCGCGATACCTCCCCTGGTTTGCCTATAAATAGCAAGTTGCGGGTTCTTCACAACTCACACTCCATTTCACACATACATCTCTCTCTCTCTCTCTAGCATATCTCTAAGCCCAAGAATCATACCCTCAATTACCTCGAGGTTTGTGCTATCAATTTCTCAATTTTCGTGTCCATACCTCGATAATCGTGCCATATTCCAACGACGTTCCAACAAAGAAGGTGTTGCCATCCCGACATCCCGACGAATCGCCTCGTAAAGCGTGCCGACGAGTGAAGAAGTGTTGGTGTGCATCATTTTGTGTGCCAGGGAAAAAGTGTCGAAGGAGAGGTGTTTTGATTAAGAAAGAAAAAGAAGTCAAGCGGCGTTGAAGTGTTGCTCGAGTGTGTAAGATTTCATAAGTCGACAAAGGTAGGCATAATGCCCGAATAAAATAATAATAAAATATTATAAAGGCTTAAACCTTAAGTCGAGGTTATACTCAGTACCTCGATAAAATAAAATAAAATATAACAAAGAAAAGAAAAGAAAAGAAAGAAATTATGAATATTTATATATATATATGTGTGTGATTATATATATATATGTGTGTGTGTGTGTGTGTGTGTGTGACTCTTTGTTATAAAATATTATTTAAGTAATAATAACTATTCTTAAATAATAAAGAAGATAAAGAATATGTTTATTAGAGAAGAATAAACGTAGGGTTTTATGAAAATAAACTAAAGATTTATAAAATAAATTAAAAGAAAGACTTTTAATTTATAAAAGAAAGTGATACTTTTTAACTAAAGGTTTTAAAGTAAAAAAGATTTGAACTAAAGGTTCATCGAGGTAAAAGACTAAAGGTCTTAAGCCGGATTGTATATCCGACTAACAAAATGTTATACTCGTACTATAGGTGCGAGATAGCAACGGGAAAGACCCTCGTACGGTGTTTGAAGCCGATCCAAATCCAAAAAGGTGAATACGCCCCAACTTTATAAACTTGTTTTAAAATGAGTCAAACGTGTTAAATGAAAAGACTTACATGAGACTAAGTATCTCTAAAACATTTATAAACAAAGGGTAAAAACACTAGCCTCAGGCTATCTTATACATTTGTCTGGATCCTTACATATGTGATGGGCACATCACACCTGGTCACAATTACGCTGCTTACGGGGAGTATGACCTTGTGTATATGTATAGGTACTCAACTAGTCGAACGTTGCGGTGTTTGCTGGGGTTTCGAGTGTAGAGACTCGAGTTTATGAATTGTGTTGTTTTAACTTGGTTATTCCTAAGCCACAATGGGCCGAGACCTACGTAGTCTCAAGGGGTGATTAAGTAAAAGAAAATATTTTTAGCGTCAACGTATTCACCAGCATTCGTTGCTGAAGTATTTTCTAATATTTTGCAGGTGATCAAGGTTAGAACTTGGGATGATGAAGTGCTCAAGATATCCGATGGCTCGGATCTTTTTGTATAAACTTGATATAATATTAATGGTGGTTTTGTAAATTAAAACAAGTAATCTATAAGACATTAAACGGGAACTTTTAATCCCGTCTTTTGTGAATGTAAATATTTATTTTAAATCCACATGTTTCTAAAGACTTCCGCTTTTAAAACGTAACTCTGATTTATTTACAGATGTTGTACCAACATATGTGTCATACGTCTAGGCCGTGGTTTGGGGTGTGACAAACATTCTCTGACATCCTTAAATACTCGCGCTGCCTTTCCGGCGCTGCCGTGTCTGAAAACCGGGCGGTGTCCGGAAAAGCGTATTTTACCCCATTTTACACCGGTTTCCCCGTTTTTCGTCCCGTTCGTTCCAGATTTGAGTTAGGGTGACCCCTAAGCTCATCTTTTTATCAGATTATACTCGATTCCATTTGGATCTCGTGACTTTATCGGTTTAGGGTATCAGCTCGTCGTTTCGCAACTAGATTTACCGGGTTTGGATTCATACAATATCATATTATCGTTACCTTGGGTCGGGATCGGTTCTTCTTCTTGGTTTTGGCTACAGAAAGAGAGAAATATGAGAGAGAGCTTAAGTGTGTGTTTTGGGTGGTGTATGAAATGGGTGGAATGAATGGATTAGGGAGTAATTGTGGTTTATATATTATGGTTCATGGGCTTAAGCCCATGGTCTTTTCTTCCTTCCTTCCTTTTTAATCCAAGTCCATACCCATATCTACTTAACCCAACACAAGCCCAACTTATAATAATTTATTTTATTAGCCGATGCTGGAAACGGGAATTGTATTATTATCCATCTACTATATCAATTTATTCTTTCGAAGTAAATAATATATTAGGTATTATTTAAGAAATTTTGGGATGTTTTACATAATCTCATTTTTCTCACATCTTCATCTAGAAAATGGGCTACTAAATGTAAAATAAAGGATACAAAAACTCATATTAGTTTTACTCGCTATATGAATTATCCTAAAGTTTCATGTATTCGTTAGTTTTTTCATAAAAGTTTAGTTGAGGCATTTCATCGAGCATCTTATGTGCATACCTTCTCAGCCTTCTAATTTTACTTGTAAAAATAAAGGTTTAATCCTCCAAACTCATTTCTTTCCATCTACGTAACATAAGTATGTTCACAAATTAAAAAGGTAACTAAACTCACATAAATCAACAATTTCACAAAAGCAAATCAAATAGATTTTTGTAATGAACAAACTAATCAAATCAAATTAACTACTGACCATGATGTGCTGCAATTAGAGAACAAAGAATGATCTAAATCACCAGTGGGTGTGGGGATAAACGGTATCGCGCGTGTAGTAATCAGGTTCCACAACAATGACGGTGCCCTAGGGCTTATAATAGGTGAGGTGTTTATCTAAATTGGTAGTGGCAGTGTGAATCGAATATGAATGATGATCATGCCTGAGTTATTAGCCTTCTAAACGTGTATATATATATATATAAATATATATATATATATATATATATATATATAGAGAGAGAGAGAGAGAGAGAACGGCTAGGGTCTATTGTGCTAAACAAACAATGTGTGGGTTGATGATTTTATGTGGGTCGGGTATACCCAGTGACTCGAGAATATATTGAAAATGGGTGAGAAAAAATGAGAAGCTTTGAGGGAGTGACACGTGGGTGAACATGGTAGTCTTTTATTATATGGTAGATTTGACCATACTAAATGGTAATATACAAGTTAGCCCCAGTTAAATAGCGATATACTAGGTTTTGTTTTTTAGAATTTATAATATTTTTTTGTTGTGCTGTTGCCAGCTCCTAGTAGCTTGCTTGTTTGGGCCTGGGGTGGGGGTAATTGAATTTTCAAATTTGCAGTAAAAAAAATGTAAAGTGCATGTAGAAAAACTTGTTAAAAAAAGTGTGATAGTTGAAAATGAATACATTATTATTATTATTATTATTATTATTATTATTATTATTATTATTATTATTATTACCACGTCATTGACATCATGCTATGCGTAGTGGATGGACTACAAATTGGGGCGAATTGCGACACGTAGCACCCAGTCAGCAAGGAGTGGGAATTTGTTTTTGGGGTGTAATGGTGTAGGGGCTACAAACTAGGCCCGCAGTATCTTTTTTTATTATTTACTTTTTATATTTTATAATTAAACTAAACAAATAAAAAACAATTTATTTAAATAATTAAATAAAAATGTATTAAAATTAAAAAATAAATACAAAAAAATACATAAAACTAAAAAAATACACCAATAATAAAAATAAATTATAATAAAAAAACACACCACAACAAAATACATATAAAAATACAAATAAAAATACTAATCTATTCGTCTTCATCTTCGTCTTCGTCCTCCTCGTCGTCTTCAACCTCGTCTTCGACTTCAACAGGACGATTATCCCACATGTGTTGAACCAAATCCGCCTTTAGTTGGTTATGTATATCACTTGATGTGAGCTGGTGAATGTTATATGTTCGTTGGTCTTGGGTTGGTTCAGGGAACTGTTCTGGAACGCTTCCTGGTATATAGTGTTGACATATTGCTTTTCCCTCGTCTTCTAAAATCATATTATGCAATATGATACACGTATACATGGCATCACTCATTTTTGCCAACGACCATACACGACATGGTTTTTTCACATAATGCCAATGTTTTTTTAGAACCCCGAAACACCTCTTGATATCCTTTCGCGCGGACTCTTGCTTCTTCTTAAAATATTCTCTTTTTTCTTCGATCGGGTCTTGAAACGTTTTGAGGATGATCGAGTACTCTGGATATATCTCATCTCCCAAATATTATCCGTGATGATAGAAGGTATCGTTGGCATAAAACGGTAAGATCGGTATGCTACAACTGATGTAATACTCTAGCACGGGTGACGCGTTGAGAACGTTTATGTCGTTGTTGGACCCGACTGAGCCGAAGTAGGCTGACCACAGAGGTCATGTGAACAAATGGCTTGAAGACTAACCGTTGGCACTCCATGTTCACCACGAGTGTATTGACCTCGCCATGTGGTTTGACAGTTGGACCACTCCCAATGCATGCAATCTATACTCCCGATCATGTCTGGAAAAAGAATGTTTGCTTTCGTGTACATCGTATATGCGAGTCAGGTCGTTTGAAGTTGGAATCCTCAGATAACGACGAGAGTATAATTGAATTCTTCCTATACAAATAAATTATTAAAAAATATTTATATTAAAAACAATAATTAATACAAACAATTTAAATTTTACCGATGCCAAAATTCTCCAACGCGTCTCTCGTCGTTTTCTCAGCCATCTTTAAATACTCGTTGTTGATGTCGGCCGTGTTGCCGTATACGAGGACGCGTAGAGCCGAAGTACACTTTTGGATGGCGGAGAATCCTAAATATCCTCTTGCGTCGGGTTTCTGTTGAAAATACTCATACTCCCGCTCCATATCTCCCACGATGCGCACAAATAAACACTTAGACATCCGAAAACGACATCGAAGCATAACGTCATTAACTGTAGGTCTGTCGTTGAAGTAGTCTTTCATCAAACGATCCTTCGCTTGCTTACGATCCCGAAGGATATATGACCGTCTACGTGGCGACGAATAACTAGTAGAGCCGGACACTATGTTATTGGCGACGGCCCGAACTGCGTTCGTGACCTCTAAGTGCTCTTCCGCCACTTGTCGATGACTCTGATGAATTCTTTGACTCTCCTTGATTAGTTAATCTCAAATCTCTGCAGAATTCGTGGAATCCGCAGAACCCATTTTGTTTGAAGAAGTATGATGAAAATGATTGGTAATTTACGTTTGAGTTTGTTCATGCAGAAACAGGAATACGAGAGTCTTGGTGAGGAGGAGAAAGCTTGGCAACGACCCTTGTCCATTTCTCTCTTGTCCTTGGTTTCACTCTCGATCTTCGTTTCTACTCTCGTTACTTTCAGCATCATGTTCCCCGCTGACCCCGGGAGGTGCCCCTTCTGCAAGGATCTCAGGATGCAGCCGCTGTCCGTAATTTCTCCACTGTGGTTGATGTTCGAGAAGGCGGTGCCTTCTATCTTACGGATCAGGAGACTGTCGATTATTATTGGATGGTCGTCTTTCTGCCTTCTGCTCTCCTCTTTCTGCTCTCCTCTCTTTATCTTGTTGCAGGGATTACTGTAGCTTATACTGCTTCGACCAGACATGGATGCCTCATGGTGGTTGAGAACAACTATTGTGCTTCTAAGAGAGGTATCTTTCTGCTTTTATTCAAGTTGCTTTCTTTGCCTTTTATCTACTTTGGGTCTTATGTTGTGTGGCTACCTTACTGCTGATGTTTGGTTTAAAGGTAAAATAATTTGATCTAGCACAATAATAGAATGTTGTTTTGAAGAGATTACTCCATACAAATAAGCCGCTATGCTCTTTGGAATTTATTGCTAGAGTTCATGAAACATAGGTGTCGTGTCTGTTCTCCCATATTAACCAGCTCAATATGGTTTCACTTAATGTTGCAAAAGTAGGTTTATATGGCCGAGTACTCGCTACAAGGTATGTCGCCCAAGGGAGTTTCTTTAACTCCGTCTAGTTACTAAGAATCGATCAAAGGTTGTCAACCTCAGCAAGAATCGCATCTGGTCGGTGAACTTGTGGTGATTTTGACTTAAAAAATAAAGCATAATTCGTATTTCTATGATATTAAAGAACAGAGATCTCTTTTTTTTTAATTAATCATTAGCAATTTTAGAATAATTTATTATTTAAAAATGTATTTCTCTTATTTATATTGATATTCACATATTTTGTTATAAATATTAGTAAACTAATGATATTTGACATATATATAATGTCCAAAAATTACTTTTCATTATATTTACCATGTTCGAGTACTCCGAGTGCCCCCAACTTCCCAGTCAGCCGATTAGGGTCCGCCTAGCGGCTTTTGCAACCTTAGTTTCACGTTGTTTATTGGCCAGGAGGGTATAAATTTCATTTTGTGTCTATTGACACTCGTTTATTCTCGTTGATCCAAATGAAGTAATATGTAAAGGAATTGTTGAATTCAAGAAAACATACAAGTTCTTAGTGTATTTGTTCATGCTTGAGAAGTAGGAGTGTAGTACCACTTTTGTGGTCAAACATGTCATCTTAAGGATTCTTTAATTTCTTTTAAATTCGATAATTTTCTAGTAAATTCTTTTGAGCTTCTTAACCAAAAAAATTAATAAATAAATAAGTTGCCGATCTGTTTATTATTAATCTGATTTTTTTGTCTAGTGCATGCACGTAGTCCATGTTCATATTCGTAATAACTAATAAGCGATTCAATTGCAGTCATTTATAAATCCGTCTTTTTTTTTCAACCTCTTGTCTGTGGAGAGGTCATAACAATATGCAATCATTTTAGTCTCTAAAACTTAGCTGCACGTAGGTTATTCATTTGAAATATACACACATTATGTCAATGGTTCGTGATCAGTCATAACTTTCACGAGTTAATTCATCGTATACAACATGAATGTACAAATAGGTTGAATGTCACCCAAAGTCTACTTTAAGCGTCATAAATTTAGAGTATAATCTTGTTAATGTGAATGCAGGCGGAGTTCGTTGTCTATCGATTCTAAACTTAGTGTTTGCCATCATATTTGGTGTTTTGGCACTGTTTCTTGGTTCTACTCTGCTAACACTAGGAAGCAGGTGCTCCATACCCTTATTCTGGTGCTATGAGATTACATCATGGGGTCTAGTCATTCTGTATGGTGGGACCGCCTTCCACCTTAGAAGAAAAGCCGGTTCTGATGAACCGAGCCGGAATCTGGGGTTGGAAATGCTGGAAGCGGAGTTCACACATGGATCAGATGTGGAGAGACGGGTGAATGAGGGGTTTAGGTCTTGGATGGGGTCATCATATTTCTCATCTGATGATGATGATGATGATGATGATGATGATGAAGAAGATGATGATGATATGCGATATTTATCACGTACGAGTACTAATTCTATAGGCAAAGGGTGTGAAACGCTTTTATCTTGCAAATCTCCGCGTATACAAGAAAGAAACACTAATGTGAACGTAAGAGAGAAAGAAGGGGATCCATGGAACTCGACACGTGGTTCTTGTTGTAGGTAAACAGTCAGTGAGTTGACTTGTTGTACAAAACTTATGATTTTGATGATTTCTAATATATAATGTCTTTTCTTAAGTTGGGTGGCTTTCTCTTTTGCAAAAGAATACAATCGTGTGTGTATATACATACACAGCATACATAGTGTGTGTAATACACTCTCGGCATAGTAAAGTTTGGGCTCGAGCTCTTTTAGGCTTTTAACAAACGCACTATAAATTAGACTGGCAACTTGTCTTAGAAGTACTTTTTATACTGATTAAATAGTTTAATTTTGGATGAATGTTTGGTGTTGATTGATAGAAAGATTCAACAGCGTGGAGTTATAACTGGTGTAAGTTTTATGCATTGAGCCATTGAGGTTCAAAGCGAGTTCTGGTGTTCAGTTTTTTTTTTTTTTTTCTTTTCTAATTTATGTATCAAACTTATTCTAGCTTTCTCCGTTAGGGTGGTTTGCCATTCTAATATATTGGTTTCATATGTTGTGTGATGGTTACACAGATCCAGTTTGTGGTTGACGTGCAAAAAAAAACCGGTTCTGGACCCGAACCGGTGTACCCGACCCGGAACCGGTTCCGGTTCGTACCCGGTAAACCTAATACCCGGTTTGGGTATTTATATACCCGAAATCCGTACCCAGTTCCACATATTATATCCACAGTCAGTTCGTACCCGGTTCCAATTTGGAACCGGTTCTGCCGGGGTTTTTTTTTAAAAAATCAGCTGCAGGTCAAACTAGCCGTTGGAACCGGTTCCAACGGTACCGTTGGAACCGGTTCCAACGGTAGTATAGCTGTTGGAACCGGTTTTTGAGAGAAAAGTAGCCGTTAGAACCGGTTGCAACGGTAATATAGCCGTTGGAACCGGTTTTTCTTGCCCAAAACCTTTATATAAGTCGTTTTCCCCCCTTGTTTCACCACCAAACTCAAAAACAATCTAAAATACTTATCGTTTACAAACCCGACCATCCGACTCAAACATATTATGGCACCCACCAAAAATACTAACAACAAGGCTAACAAGAACGTTTTTATTGAACCGGTTCGTGGTCAAGATGACCAACAATTTCTTGTGGTCGTCGACCATAACCGCAACAAAGAAGTATGGAAGAATTGGGATTTGGTTATCAATATCGAAGGTGATCAGAAGGCTCGATGCAAACTTTGTGGAACTTTCTTAAAGCACGATTCAAACTCGACTTTGAGAAAGCATATCGAGAGGCCATTTTGCAAGGCCTTGAAAGACGTTAGCGCAACCGACCAAGTGGACTTGGGTAAAGATGGTACACTATTTCGTTACAACACGAACCAAGTTCAAGATAGAATGACAAAGTTCGTTATTTAACGAATTTTGCCGTTTAACCACTTTGATGACCCGAAGTTGACTTCGTTGATTCGAGAAACTCTCCAACCGCGATACACACATGTAAGTCGTACTACCCTAAGACGTCATTGTATCAAGTTGTGGGAGTGTGCAAAAAAAATAGTTAATCGAGTTTTTTCATACTTTAGAATCGACGGTCAGTTTAACTAGCGATGTTTGGTCGGCACCACACGGGTTACCCGAATCGAGAGGCCATTTTGCAACCGCGATACACACATGTAAGTCGTACTACCCTAAGACGTCATTGTATCAAGTTGTGGGATGTGTTACCGCTCATTGGGTTGATCCGGTGACATGACAATTGATGAAACGCGCCATCGCTTTTGAAAAATTCCCGTACCCACATACCGCCGAAAATTTGTTTGAATTGGTTGATGAAGTTTAACGACTTACAAATTGAAACATAAAATATTTTCGATTTCGTTTGACAACGCATCAAACAATACAAAGGCGGCCGAAAAATTTATAATAAAATATTCACCACCTAGTTTTGGGAATTTTTTTCATGTTCGATGTGTTGCACATATCATCAACTTAGTTATTCAACAAAGTCTCGAAAATGGAAACATTTGTGAAGATTTAACTTTCTTTAGACTTATGTTACAAGATATTTTCAAAATTGGTAAAAGAAGACATCTTGAATATAAAAACTATTGCAAATCGGTTGAAAGAATGTATTTGGGGCCGAATTGAGACATTCCAACCCGTTGGAAGTCAACTTGTCATATGCTAAGGTGTGCTTTTGCCCAACGCCAAACTTTACAATCTTTTCATAACAATCTTGTTGATGGACGTGAGGTCGATATGCTTCCCGAAAGTGTTTGGGTCCATGTCGGTTATTTTTTGGAGTATCTTGATGTGTTCAAAACCGCAAAACTAAGTTATCGGGAGTTTATTATCCTACCAATTGTTGGGTTTTGCAAGAATTGTACAACATGTCTTCGACTTTTAAAGAGTTTGAGGATAAGAACCAAACCTTCAAGGATATTGTTGTGGTAATGAAGGAAAAGTTCTTAAAATATTTTCAAGACATACCGCTCGTCTTTACTTGTGCCACCGCTTTAAATCCCTATTGGAATGTTCATGGGGTTGAGACATTGATCGAGGAAATATGCAACAACATGGGTATGCACGAGATTAACCCGAGATTAACCCGAAGTTCTCGACGGAAGCGAAGGAAAAGTTAACAAACACCTTCAAGACCTTTATGACCATTATTTTAAAATTTATGGTCCAAGCGCGAGGTCGTCTTTTCTGAGGCAAGCAACGACTAGTAGGCCGTGCAAGGAAAAACTTATAAACTTGATGAATGCGGTTCGTGAATCGGCCTCTAAGAGGCAAAAAGGAAACACACCGACTAGTGAACTTGATCGATATAATGGAGCAAACTATGTTGAGGGCGCATCGGTCGATGAAATTCGCAATATTGATTTGTTGGATTGGTGGAAAGGAAACCAAAACGAATTTCCTATTCTATCCGCCATGGCTCGTGACTTGCTTAGCGTACAAGCCTCAACGGTTGCTTGCGAATCGGTTTTTTCTCTTAGTGGGAGGGTACTATCAATGTGAAGAACTAAACTAACTCCCGAGTCTCTAGAGGTTTGCCTTTGCCTAAAGGATCATTTGGATGCGGTGGATCGTGTACAACACAAGGCAAACTTTGAAGACGAAATACCAATAGAGCGACCTATTCATGATGAGGAGGTGGAGAAAGGGCTTTCTTCCGGGAATTCGGGTGGTGAAGAAGAAGAGGATGAAGACTAAGAAGACTTGTATTTTTATTTGTTTTAGTAAAATCATTTGTAACACGATCAAATTTCAAGTAATATTTAGTTTTGATTTGTTTATTAACTACTATTGTTTTGTTTATTACTAGTAAAGTTTTATTTCTTATTAGTCATGATTAATTTTTTGTTAGTTTTTTTAATAACGACGAACACTTTATTATATAAACAACAACTATTACAAACATTATTAAAACATGACGATACTAAACATAACAACTTAAACTAAAAAACAACGTCTGTCGTTTTAATCCGGCGTTCTACAACGATTAGCGTTGTTACCCGGCGGCGGTAGGTGCTTGAGTTGTAGAGCCGGACGACTCTCCCGCTTCCGCTTTCTTGGCATCCAATCTTTTTTTCTCACGACAATACTTATTGGTATGCTTGCGTAAGGTGGAGTTCGACCCCGCTTTCAGAAACTTTGAGCAATACTTGCACCGGGCGATCTCTTGTGAGTCGGTCATGACACAAATCGTAATGAACCCAAACATCGGGGCATCGTGTTGTTTCGATCACCATAACAACGTCGTCGTTAGTTGCCATTTCTCGTTGGTTTAAGCTTAATTGTGATTTAGAGTTTTGAAAGTGGTTTAACAAAGTACACACAACACCTTGCTATTTATAGTATGTGGGTAACATATTTATAGTTAAAAAACCGGTTATATAACCATTGGAACCGGTTTCTAATGGCTATATAGTTTAAAATTCAAAAAAAAACCAGTGGAATCGGTTTTTACGTAAAACCCGGTCCCGGTTCCTATCAAACCGGTTCCACTGAGTTCCCATTTTAGTCCATCGGGTCGGGTACAGAACCGACCCGGTTCCTGACTGGAACCGGTCCCATTTTGTACCCTGTGTGAAAAAACCGGTCCCGGATTTTAAAAATACCCTATTTTATGCACCTCTAGTTTGTGGGGTGGGGCTGGCGTTGGTATTAGAGGTGCACAAATCGGTTTTTTTAAAAAAACCGGTTCGGTTAATAACCGGACCGGTTTTTCTTGGCCTGGAAAAAAACCGGTTTTTAAATAACCGGACCGGTTTATTAACCGGTTTTTTTGGTGCAAAACTCGGACCGGTCTAACCGGTTAGGACCGGTTTAGAAACCGGTTAGAACCGGTTAATAACCGGTTTTTTTAATTAACCGGTTTTTTTTTTAAAATAACCGGTTAATAACCGGTTTTTTTCATAATAACCGGTTTTAAAATTAACCGGTTTTTTCCATAACCGGTTCAGTAACCGGTTTTTTCTCTAGAACTTGTAACCGATATACGAACCGGCGGTTACTAAACCGGTCAAACCGGTTTTTAAATAACCGGTTTTTGTAAAAACCAGTTTTCGGTTTAAACCGTTGAACCGGTTCACCAACCGGTTTTTTTGCCCATCTCTAGTTGGTATTCGATAGAAATATTCGACATCTACTCTGAGATTTTATATTCGATGTGAAAAAAAACAAAGGGATGAACAAACAATTTTTATTTTGTTTTTTAATGACAAACAAGAGCACTTTATAATATGCAACAAATTACAAGCACAGTGGAACTAGCAGCCCACACTAGACGTGCACAAATTGGTTTTATTTTTTTTACTCGAAACCGGGTTTTTTTTTAACTTAGGTATAAAATGGAACTGGTTCTTGTCAAGAATCGGGTTGGAACCGGACCCGACCCAACACAAGAAAATCAAAACCCAGTGGAACTAGGTAGGTTAGGGAATGGTTCCGGGTTATACCCGAAAACCGGGTACATCAGGTATTCTGTTTTTAAATGTTTTTGAATATTGGAAACCGGTTCCAACGGCTATATAATCGTTTTTGGACCGTTGGAACTGGTTTTTGACTACATTGTACACACATATACTATAAATAACTAGGTTATTTTAGGATTAGTTGAACCACTTATCTAACTCTAAAACGCACTTTAAATCGCAAATTCGCTTAAACCAGCAAACCATGGAAAGCAATGTTGATGTTATGGTAATCAAAACTACAAGATGCCCATATGTTTTGGACGCACTATGAATTGTGTGTTATCACGACTCATGAGAGATGGAGCGGTGCAAGTACTGTGGGAAGTTTCTATGTAAGACCCCGTTGCCGGTGCCTTACATTTGGTAGTTGGGTTTACTCATAAACACAGTTCTACTAATCAGAGTTAATTAAAACTTTACGCGGAATATAAAAATTCAAAAATTAATTACAAAACATTCATAACTTGTCTTTAATACATTCTTGTCTTTCAAAATTAAAACGTTAAATATAAAACATCATGCGCCTTCAGATGCCAGACTCTTATTCTTCTGCTATGTGTCCACGCTCAAGCCAGCTATCTCATTCTATTCGCCTGCGTGAATACTAAAATTCAACTACGCTGAGTGAGTTCTAGTTAATCATACATCATACAATACATATACTTACCTTCCATTATGCATTCGAAGATACATAATAATTACTTTACTATTTACTTTCAATACATAATTTCATTCATACTTTCATACTATATAATTTCTGTCCATTCTATCTCAGATATTATTAGTGTCTAATCCCTCTGTCCTTGTCTATCTCAGATATTATTAGGGTTTGATCCCTTTCTTGTCTATCTCAGATATTATTAGGGCCTGATCCCTCTTTTCTTCTCTATCTCAGATATTATTAGGGTCTGGTCCCTTTCTTCTCTATCTCAGATATTATTAGGGTCTGATCCCTTATTTCTTCATCTTCGTACATACTGTCTTTGCATACTCGTATCATACATATGTTTTTTCTTTAATCATTTATACATACTCATATGTTGTACATATATCTATCATACACATTCATTTTTCATATACATACCTCCCTTATCAATATATGCAATATCCGAATATCCTTCACGTACCGACAAGCTTTCCTTCACATTCATAACATAATAACTATCACATAAATCATACATGGCATACACTTACCATTTAAGGTAAGTGTATTAACTATCACATCGATATGCTTAAACACCGAAAACATAACAAGGAATGGGGCTAGAAACTCACCTGAGTGCGGTTACGTTCACCGTTACCCTTTCTTTAGTTTTGCACAGCTAACAGTATAACAATTATGTGTAAAAATCACTACCACTTCCATAACGTATTTCTAGTTTAATCGTAACCGTCAACGAACGGGGGTCCGGGGGCAGCGTCCCTGGCAGCGGGGTTCTAAGGGCGGCAGCCCCTAGCGGGGTCCAAGGGGCATAGCCCCTGGCTGGGTTTAAGCTGACAGGTCAGCTTGGAAAAACTTTATTTTCATTAACTGTCTTAACACATTTTCCATTAGGATTTTTAAATTATTATTTAATTCGCTAACTCATTTGCCATAACGAATTAAGCCTGATTCGTTAACTAATTCGTTATCTTTCATGATCTAGTTCGTTAGCTGATTCGTTATTCTGGTTCGTTATCTCAACATGGTCTGGTTCGTTACCCTAGTTCGTCATTTTGTCATCATCTGGTTCGTCCCTCCGATTCGTTATCAGAACATGACTTGATTCGTTACCTTCCCTTAGAGAATTGGTGAGTAACGAATCACCTGATTCGTTATCCTATTTCGTTAGCCTAATTCGTTATCTTTCCTTAACGAATTGGCATAACGAATTAAGGCGTATTCGTTATCTTTCCTTAACGAATTGGCATAACGAATTAAAGCTTGTTCGCTATCCTTCCGTTAACGAACTACTGTTAATTCGTTAGTTTTTCATAACGAATTAGGGTTAGGGTTCTGACATTCTTTTCAACCTCGTACACACTTTTCCGGAGGCGCCTTTCCGGCGCCGTCATCGCCGGAAAACCAGGATCTCATCGGAAAAGCGAAATCTCAGTTATTTTTCCACCGTTTTCACGGTTTTTCGTCCCGTTCGATCCAGATCTGAGCTAGGATGACCCCTAAGCTCATCTTTTGAGCGGTTTATACCCGATTCCACTCGGATCTCGTGACTTTAACGGTTTAAGGGTGTCGGCTCGTCGTTTCGCGACTAAATCTAGCGGGTTTCGATCTATACAATATCATACTATCCTTACCTCGGGTTGATGCTCGGTTTCTCTTGATGATTTTGGCTAGAGATTGAGAGATTAGGATGAGAGAGCTAAGTGTGTGTTTTTGATGGTGTATGGAGTTAGTGGAAATGAATGGATTAATGCATAAACATGATTTATATACTATGGGTCATGGGCTCAAGCCCATGGTCTTTCCTTCCTTTCTTTTTAATCCAAGTCCATAACCCATATCTATTTAACCCAACACTAGCCCAACTCGTAATAACTCATATTTTATTTCATTAACCGAAACGAGAATACGGGATGTTACATTCTAAAAGCGGTGTCGGACTCCACTCTCCGAAAGCATACCAATAAGTATTGTCTTGAATTAAAAACCATTTGACGCCATCAAAGCGGAAGCGAGAGTCGTCCGGGGTAGCAACTCCAACCCTCGATAACAAAGCTTAATGGGCGTAGAGAACGGGATGAAGACGAAAAACAGTGTTTGTTATTTTGGTTTTTGTGTTTTATAATGTTTGTAGTTTGTCGTATAATAAAATATTCGTCATTACGCTAATGAGGCTATGTGTAGTGGAGGGCTATAAATTGGGGCAACTTGCGCCATGTGGCGCCCAATCAGCAAAGAGTTGTTTTTTTTTTGGGTGTAATGGTGGTGTAGCCCCTCATTGTCACATTTATTATTATTATTTTCTTTTTATAAATAAATTAAACAAATAAAAACCCATTAAATTAAATAGTTATATAAAAATACATTAAAATTAAAAAAGAAATACAAAAAAAAATACATAACAAAAAAAATATAAAACTAATATCTATAATATTCGTGCATTTTTTGAACTCGTCGGTGTTGCAATAATGCGGCCTCATCGTCTAACTTGGCTGCTTTAAGGGATTCGTAGTGTTTATCCATTTGCCACAATTCCAACATAGCGGCAAGCCTTTCGTGGTGTTTGTTGGTTTCTTTGATGGTTTCGAAACGATCAAACACCTCGTTTAGATGTTCGACTTCTTCGCTGGCCTCCACACTGAAACGTGACGACGAACCCTCCCCTTTTTTCGTATTCTTTTTTCTTCCTCTCTCGTGGGGTCAAGCCAACTCTTGTACTTCGTCGTCATCATCTAAATTAACCGCGTCATGTTCGTCAACGAGGTTTAAGTTACGAGCATCAGAGGGTGTTGTTGGTGTGCCCGTATTTGTCGAAGACGATGTCCTCGACTTTTTTAAAGCCAAGGATGATGCGTCGGCTCGTCGAGCGACCAGAATGGTGGGTTGCCCTTCCCATTTCGGGCAAACCTTGAGTTTTTCCAAACAACTTAAATGCTTAAAATCTTTCCCGATTCGTCCTTCGGTTTTCCCTTTAGTTCGAAAGTCGCTTAATGCTTAAGATTGGATGTTGGCGTTGTTTTGCCCGCTACGCCAACCGCGATCACCCAAGCGGTTGTATATCCCAAAAATCCTAATATATAAAACAATTTTTGTTCGAATGTAAATAGTCGTAACTCCTTAATTATTGTGTTTGTGTCAAGTTATTCTACAAAGCAGTGTTTCGAAACCCGGCCCGGCCGGTCAGACCAGCCCAACCGGGACACGGTACCTATACCGGTCCGGGTTGGGGTGTTTGACCCGTTTTTTGAAAACCCTGCCGGGTTTTGTGGGCGGCGGTCGGACCGAAACCGGTGACCCGGTGGTGAACCGGTAAGCGGCTTTTTTTTAATTTTTAATCAAAAAATAATTAAAATCCATCTGAAATCTAACCTAGAAGACTAATCAATATGTTAACAGCTGCTTTTTGTCATCCGGCCGACCAAGATTTTGTGTTGTGGCATGTACGGCAGTATTTTTGTAACTGGACCCCTCTAAAATGCGACGGTTAACAGAACAAACGATGGTTTATAAGAATTTGAACGGAATATAGACTTTGGCAGACAATGATTGCTGCAAATTGATGTGCAGCTGCTTGTGTGCGGCTGGTTGATAGAAAGAAACAGAAATATTAAGATGAACACGAGGTAGGGTTAACGATGATGATAATAGTACTGATGGGCTTTTAAATATTTCATAATAATAATAATGTTGGGCTTTTCAACAAAGCCCATTGAACTTGCCTTAGAAAAACGAAATGGACTGCTCTCATGCTAAATTTTAACATATGTTGTTCACTACAAAATTACTTAAAGTATTATTTAATTATAACAAAGTCTAAAAAAGATAATATAGATATACATATTATATATATATATATATAAATTATTTATTATGTCATTCGAGTCAAACACCGGTCTGCCCTCCCGGGTCGGTCCGACCTTTGACCCGGTAAGGCGTCCAGGCCGGGTTTGAAACATTGCTACAAAAGCTAACAAAAATGAGAAGTGTGAGAAGGTATAAATAACTTACATGTGTCAAGTAGAGACCAAAAGAAAAAAATTATAAAAGTAATAGTACATATTTTCTCTCTCCAAGTGCAAGACACATGTTAATACCCTTATCATTTTAGAACGTCTATAACTTTTTCGTATGATATTTTTTTAAAAAAAGTATCATCATAATAACAAAAGTTTTTTTATCTTTAATATGAGTATGATTTTGTTATATAAAATTTAAAACAAAAATTACGTCATTGTGTATTTTCGCACGTCATTGTGTCTTTTTGTTTATCATTGTGTCTTTCAACTCATCATTGTGTTTTATTAAATATTTATAACACCGTTGTATAATAATAATATGTAAAAATAATGATAAAATAACAAAAAATTATCTAATACATAAAACACAATGACGAATACGTGTTACATGATAACTTGAAACATAAAACACAATGGTGAATACGTATAACACAATGACCTAAAACGTAAGACACAATGATGAATACATATAACACGATAACTTAAAACGTAAAGCACAATGGAAACAACATATTACACAATGAGTTGAACGTAATATACAATGAATGTAATACTATTTTTCTCAAATTAAGTGAATGTCATATGTCAATCATAAAAAAAGACAATGAACGTATTACACAATGACTAAAACATAATGACGAACAAAAAGGCACAATGATATAATCTTTGTTTTACTTTTTGTTTTTAATATGAGTACCAATTGAAAAAGAAAAAAAATTGAAATGAGGATGTTAACATCAAATTTATAACATCTCGTTAGTTTTATATATTGGTTAACTAAATTTATTTCTTTTACCTAGATTTAAAAAGAAATAAAAAGAAATGTTGGAGTTGGAGATGTACTAGATGAAAAGTGATGGTGGCCACAATCAAAAGGAATGCAAGAAAATCATATGAAGTTCAGTGGGTTGACTCTTGGTTTGAAAAGAAAAGGAAAAGTAATTATAGAGTGTCTTTAGAGTTAATATACAAACGAACGTTGTTGGGTCATCAAAACTTAAAGATGTAATCAGCCCACAAATTATCTATTGTGGCAGCCCAACACAAATAAGGTAACAACGAATGGAGTAGGGATGTTCATGAGCCGAGCTGAACCGAGCGAAGGCTTGCTCGTTGCTTGGCTCATTTACAAACGAACCAAAACGAACCGAACGGCTGAAATTTGAACCGAGTGAAAACCGAAACGATCCCAAATCGAATCGAGCATTTTTCGATCGAACATCGAGCGATTTCGAGCATTATTTATTTCTTTTTCACTTTAAAATTTTCAATAAGAAACAAATTTGAAGGTTGTAATTAATATTTTTTATAAATAAAATAGTAATTTTTAGACAAACAGTAATGGATTATAAAGTTTTACTAAAATAAATTTTGAAATGAGATATAATTATCATGTAAACAAACTTTTAGTATTCTAAAGACTTGAACCGAACAAATAAAACTATAAAATTGACGGAATATGAAAATTTTAAATGGGTAAAAATAATTGTAAGCTTATATTTATATGTTTTGTTTATATATTGATATAGTTGTTCATATATAATTATATATAAGATATTTTAAAAATATTCTAGCCGAACCGAACCGAGCAGACCTTTGCTCGTTGCTTGGCTCGTTTACAAACCGAACCGAGCAGAGCGGCTCATTTTCAATCGATCGATCATTTTCCGAGCAATTACCGAGCGAGTGGCGAGCGAGTTCAAGTGACGAGCGGTTTGGACGGCCCTAAAATGGAATAATTCGCAAGTCAACAGGGGAATATTAATAAAGACGTGTGTCGGCAAAGAGTGATATTATTGAGCTTGGAGGTTTTTGTTGGCTGAAGGCATATTATTTTGTAGCAAGAGAAGGCGCACACCAAAAGAAAATTATTGGAGAAGTCAGAAGACAGGAAGCTGCAACTTGGAGCATAAGACAGTAATTTAGTGGTTGATTTTAATATAAGGAATTGCTTGCTCGTTGGTTTGAGTTTCTTATTTCCAAAACGAAACTGTCAACTTATATTATCTGTTTTTCATTATGAAAACAAGTATTATGATTTTGATTTGTCACACTTCGATCTAAGGAGGCGGAACATGTCGGGGTGCAACAGATTGCCCATGAACACAAGACACTATTAAAGTGACAATATTTAAAAACTCATTAATTTCATTTAATCACCAAAAGTACAAATCTTGTTCATACAAATAACACCAAATATAAGAATTTAATTGTTCATTATTCTAATAACCTAAACGGTCTCAAATAAGATAGCATCTTCAAACTCCAATCAACAAATAATTAAACCTGTAACAATGCATAAAATAATATTTGTCAACATGAATGTTGGTGAACAATTTCATAATTTTGAGTATATATAATATGAGGCGAAATCCACGAACGTATATGAGACTATAAATAAAAACCACAATTGTGGTATATAAATCCTAAGTAAATGAGGATCCTTTCTAATCGGTAACAACCGACATGTTCGGATAAAGAGGCTCTATTCTACTAGCACAAGGCTAAAGTAGTTAGGGGTGCGTGTGATCATACTTATTGAGGCTTCACAACAACATAAAAATAAACACTCGTGCACGTAAAGCATATGAAACATATAACACACAATAGAGAAAATATTCTAAGTGTCATACACCCTAGAGTTTGTGGTTTGAGGATAGAGTGTTATAAATCATTCTTGTTTTGAATAAGTATGCATGTTACCCCCAAAGTATAAATAGGAAACAGGCGATGAAATGTACTCACGTGAAATAAGTAACTTAAAGGATAGTTTGCGAGAAAACGGGGAAGAGTAAGTTCAACGGACAAAACCTAGATTAAACAGGGTCTTGAGTTAGTAGATGGTTTTCAAAGCTTTAAAGTAAAATAACTTGACAAGTAAAATAAATAATTAAAGTTTGAGAGTTAAAGTTTAAATACATAAGAATTAAAGTAATGATTTTAGAAAAGTAAGTTTACTCGAAATCGGGTCTCGGTATTCTATTCATTAGTTTTACTTAACCTTTGTTAAGTAAATTTTTGGGTAAGGTTGCAATATTGCAATATCCTTTGTTAGATAGATACCAAAACGAGATTTTACGAGTTTTCGGATTTGTCGGTTCGAGTCTTGATAATTGGTCAAGATCGAAGCCAAGATTCCAAAGTAATAAATGTTATGAGATAACTCAATGAAATCAAAAGAAACCTAACCAAGTGTGCAGTTCTATTAAGGAGAACCTCAGTGACTCGGCGTCCGTTAAGCGAGTGTTTGGTTTTATCGGTCCAAACTTGTTATGAGATCAAGTTGGATCCGACATGCCAAGTATTTTGAAAAAATAATTAAATTTAGTTTATAATATAGTTTTAGAGAAAAATACGAGATTCGGTGGCCTAAAACACAACTAGTGTGTCTTAAGCGAGTGAACTCGGTTTAGTTCGGTCTTGGTTTGCTCCTTGACTCGGAATAAGACCGAGGATGGTTACCACATACCCAATACCATAGAACTTATTAAAATGAACTTAGAATTTATAATATACAAATCTTACATGTAACATATTATTAAATCATTTTAAATTTAAAGCATTTAAACAAGAGTTCGGTCTTGGTTCGGTCCTTGACTCGGAATAAGACCGAGGATGGTTACCACATACCCAATACCATAGAACTTATTAAAATGAACTTAGAATTTATAATATACAAATCTTACATGTAACATATTATTAAATCATTTTAAATTTAAAGCATCTAAACGAGAGTTCGGTCTTGGTTCGATCCTTGACTCGGAATAAGACCGAGGATGGTTACCACATAACCAATACCATAGAACTCATTAGAACAAACTTAGAAATGATAATACTCAAGTCTTGCATACAATATGTTAACAATAAAGTATTTAAACAAAAGTTCGGTTTTGGTTCGGCTCTTGACTCAGGATGAAACCGAGAATGGTGGCCACATGCCCAATACCATAGAACTCATTAAAATTATTTGGAAACTAAAGTAATTAGAAACTAAACAACATTAGTAATCTTGCATAAATTAAAGCATAAATTAAAGTGTTTAACAAGGACTATAATAGTCCTCCATTAAGCCTTGCCTAGCAATACACCTAAACCGACATGGCCGGAGAAGGGAAAGCCAATTAAACAAGGAGAGTATGTTTTAGACAAGTTATAATAACAAGCTTTAATTTAGAAGAATTAGTTGGAAACAAATATTAGTATTAGTTTGACCTTGAACAGTCAAACTATCAAGAACTTGAAGAATGGAATACTTGGATCTTAGGTTGAGAGAGTTTGGAGAAGAAAGAGCAAACCAAAATGGGTGCATGAGACTTGTTTGTCACACCCCGACCAAAGACGGCGGAACATGCCGGGGTGCAACGATTGCCCATGAACACATGACACTATTTAAAGTGACAATATTTATAAAACTCATTTAATTTCATAACATCATAACGTCACATAACAATATTCATACGATAATCATAACAAAATATAGCAAATAAATATTGTTCATTTTGCTAATATCCTAACGGTCTTGCTTGCGTTTTCTCCAAGATCTCGAGTCAACCTAAATGCAAACCTGTAATATTGCATAAATAAAGTTTATCAACACAGAGGTTGGTGAACAATTCATAGTTTTGAACAATTATGTATATAATAAGAAATGCCACAACTTGTATACAAAACGATAAATAATAGCAACAATTAGGATAAATGAAATCGCTAATAAGAATACATTAGCGACACCTTGCTATAAGAGAATACCAAATAGTCTAGGATTTTGTATGAAATCGTTAATAAGAATACATTAACGACACCTTGCTATAAGAGAATATCAAATAGCTTAGGATTTATGAATCAACCCTCCAAAAGCGGTAAACACGTTAGCGTATAAGCATGTAAGCATAGAACACAAATCGAGCATTTATTTAAGTAAAGTATACACTAAAGTTTGTGGTTTAAGACTCAAGTATAAAGCATTTAGTTTGATTAAGATATCCAATATCACCCCCAAAACTAAAAAGATGGAAAACGGGGAATGAAAGTACTCACATTCAAGTATAAAACTTGATCGGTAAAAGATGGGAAATTGGAAGTACGGAGTTTAACGAGCAACGCCTAAATAAAAAGGAAAAGCCTTTAATTAGAAAGGTTTTTTTAAGAAAAACTTTAAAATACAAGATAAGAAATGTAAACAATTAAAGTTTAAGGTTTAAAATGTAACTATTTAAGAAATTTATAGAAATAGTTCTTTTAAATGTAAGTTTGCTTGAAACCGGGTTAAAGTATCTAGCCTTAATATTTACTCAACATATGTTAAGTAATAAGGTGGGTAAAATGCAAGAATGCAAGTCCCTTTATAATATAGATACTAAAACGGGTTTTAAAGAGTGTTCGGGTTGTTGGTTCGGGTCTTGAGAATTGGTCAAACCCAAAGTCAACTTTCCAAAATATTAAATGTTATGAGATAACTCATAAAAATCAAGTAAGACTTAACCAAGTATGTAGTTCTATTGTTTTAGAACTAACAACGTACGTTAAGCGAGTGTTCGGTTTTGTCGGTCCAACTTTGTTATAAGATCAAGTTGGGTTCAACATTCCAAGTACTTTGATAAAATATTTAAAATCAGTTTATAAAGTATTTTTAAATAAATATACAAGTCTTGATAGCTAGAAACACGCTTGTGTGTCTTAAGCGAGTGAAAATCGGTTTGGTTCGGTTTCCATCTCACAATAAGTTCATGGATGGTTTCCACATGCCCAAATATCAAATAACTTGTATAATAACTTATAAATGATGATACTTAAGTTTTACAACCCAAAAAATTTAACAATAAAGTCTTTAAACGAAAGTTCAATTTTCTGCTCGGATCTTGTTTCGGGTTAAGACCGAGGTAAGATTCTACAAACCCATAACCATAGAACTTATAAAAATGGTTTTAGAAACTTAAATCTAACAATAAGAATGTTTAAGCAATTATTTAACAAAACTAGTAAACAAAGTTCGGTTTACGGTTTGAAGCTATTTACGGTTAAACCGAGACTAGTCTCTTCAAACCCATAACCATGGAACTCAATAAATAAGCTATATGATCAGACGTTAATCATGGTTAGTAATCAATAATAAAGTTAGATGGTTAGATAGTTAGATATATATCAAGGACCACGAAAGTCCTCCATGAAGCCTTGCCTTACGAGGCCCGACACTTCACCGATCGAGACCGGAGAAATGACCACCAAAGGTAACAAGGGGTGTATATTATATATATGTTTTGTAACAAGCTTCCAGTATTAATAAGAGTTAGCAAGTTAGATAAAATGAAAGACTTGACTCACTTTGACTTTTGGAAGTCAAACCTTCAAGAACATGAAAAATAACCTTGAAAGAACCTTGAATTTGAGAGAGGAAATGGATTATGAGCATGAATGAATGTGGGAGAGGGTCATGTATTTATAGGATAAGATTAAGAGGGTTAAATAAGAGATTTAATGGGATAAAATCGGATTGGATAATAGCACAAACCACAAAACAAACATGTTGGAGCAGACTCCCCTTAGCGTGGCGCTAAGGTCTCTGGTGGAAATTCTAAACTTTCAAAGTTGGCAGTTTTGGCCCCCGGAGTTGGTTTAAGCGTTTTAAGGCATTTTAAGGACCGAAAGGATGTTTTTGAGACCCAACAAGTATAAAACAATATTGTAACATAAAATCCATCATTTTGATTATATAATAGGTTTTGGTTTACAAAACGGGTTGGTTTACATAATAAACTATTACAAATTGGATTTGAAATTGACGAATGTCACATTGTTTTTATAGTGGAAAAAGTATAGTTTACTCATAAGGGGTATACTTGCATTTCATTGGTTAAAAATGGTCAAACAATGCACAAAATAACAAGAGGTGTTTGACAAAATTAGTCCTTTAAGTTTGTTTTAAGTCATTTTTAGCCATAAAGAGGTGTTTTAACGTACTGAAAAGGATGTCTTCTTGATCCGACATTTGTGTAACATAAACGAACATAAAACCTAACATTTTATTAATAACGAAGGATCCGAAAGACCAAAACGGGTCGGGGTTCCAATACAAAAACAAATATAAGTTAAACCGAAAATGACGAATGTCACATGATTAATGTTTTGAACATGGTTATTAGCTAATTCTTATTTGAACTACCTAGGTTGAGATGAATATTGATGTTGTTTAACAGTTTATTTGGCTTTGATTGATCACATGACATATTATTATTGAAAGACTTTATTTAGCTCGATCTTTGGTGTGTTAAAATATTGTTTTTATATAACTATTGCTTGTGATTCCGCGTATGACTTTGATTGATTGTTTGCGTGGTGTTCGGTTAGGGTTCTACGTTTAGGTCATAGACTTGGTGTTTTTGATCTTGCAATGGTTAGTACTACCATAGGAATCTTGATTGCGATTGATTATTAAAATTCAATAGGTTCACATTCCTTGCGACCGAGAGGTAATAGGGAGTCGGTTTGTATCACATCTTTATTCGATTAGGTTAGAATTGCGCGAGAGCGAGTTTTGGTCGTGTCCGGTTTAGTTTTGCGTGCAAATATGTGGCTTAGATCGGATCAGATTTTGTTACTCCTTTATCCATAGAATTGCTAATACCAATTTTAAGCGGGTTTTTGTGTCGTTGAGTCCGAGAGGAGATGCGTCATTAGGGTACTTTAGTAATCTTTATCTCGGTGCATTTATTCAATCTTCTTATATTTGTGAGGGTTAGTTGGTGAGACCGAGAGGTGATCTAGCGAACTTTAATGAGTCTTAGCTGATTATTTTAAGATCCCGGTGTCATGTGATTAGTTAATTCCGTTAGTTGTTGAACTGTCAATAGAATTCTTGCCTAGGTAGTCGTTTCTCCATATTCGTTAAAACCTCGTTAAGTGTTCCAGTTAATTTCGTCAAGTTAAGTTTGTTTAAATTAGTTTAAAATAAATAAAAATAATAAAATCAATTAAATATTATAAGGTAGGACTTGGATTATGGTTTATAAACAAACATGAGCAAAGTAGTATAACCCTAAAAAATAATTCCTCAAATAAGCCCCAAGTCAAATACCAAGTGAACTGGTCAACCACCACCAGTTTATTAACAATTATCACCTCTTATCTATATTATATATAAAGGAGGAGTGATGGGCACAAGCGTCTTTTCATAATCACAGGCGAAGGACAAAACCGACATTTCATAATAGGGCAAGAAAAGTAATTTGTCAATGTACCCATCAATTCTTTAAGCTTTTAGTACAACATTATAAAGCTTTACTTTTGGTGAGATTACTCTTCAATCCTTTAGAAAACAAAAGGTTATGGTTTAAATATGTTATTATTATAGTGACTAAAACAAAAGGTTATGGTTTAAATATGTTATTATTATGGTGACTATCCACATTCTTAACTCTCATGTTTCCATTATGTTTCTATTAACTTGTTAGCCTATAGTGGATTCATGTGCTTGTATTAGATATACATACATACATGCCAATGAATAACAACCTCTCTTAACGGATCGTCGTAGCTAACGTATGATTGCAAACTTTGGTCACGGCTATCACTCACATTTGGGACGCCACCTGATGAAGCCACAACACGTTGAACATAATAACCTATAAAAGAAGATGTTATGAAGCCGTGAAATATGGAATGAGAAGTTACCATGCGTTATTGCATTTTACTTAATACTAACCTCCTCGATTTGTCGTTAACCCAATGGTGAGTTCGGTGGATTGGTTATGTTGTTGAAACGATGGGTCTAACATTCCTACGTGGTTAGTACGATTTTGTATGCTTAGGTCATTGAACCTTGGCAGACGTCCTGGTCGACGGCGTTGTGGCGATGCCTTAACGATGAGATTGACGTCATGAACATTATGTGTCGTTTATTACTGCAAGACGGCGATGCCCTGGTTGTTGGGTTGTAACCGGAGGTTGAGTAGGATTGTTTGGAATGTGTGACGATGAAAATTGTGGTGCTGCATTGTTGCTTGATGAGATGTTGGCAACGGAATGTGGGCAACAGTATATGTCCTCTCTTTGCATTATTGTTGATTTTTAACCATAATAAACAGTTCAAGTTTCAATGTATTACAATTTTGTATGAAACTTCTTATTTAGCCTCAATGTTATAAAACTTTGTTTTTTACCACATTTAAATCATTAGTTTTATATAGTTTTAGTAATTATAATTACTAATATAAAATTCAGATTTCTATAAGAAATAAAGAGTCAAAATATAAGTTAATAAACAAAAGGTTATGGTTTAAATATGTAATTATTATTATGGTGATGTTCTTAACTCTCATATTTTGTTTTCCAAATTTCTTAATGTTATAATGTTGGGTTAAATGTAAACATAAAACCATAATCATATAATTTAAACATGAACTATATACAATGTTAAATTAACAATAGAGCCACAAGTTTTAAACTTTGTGCATCACATCAATGGATTTGAGAGTATTGTTTTGAGGAGTGGAGAGGAGGAAGACTATAAATAGTTAATGGGGTTTAGCGATGAAACCGCATGAAATGCATAAAGAAGGTAGCAGTTTAGGAAACCAAGAGCAATGCAATTATTATATATTATCATAATTAACAATGCTTTATTATGTGAACATAATGTAATTTAATTAATTGTGCATTATTATATGTACTTAATGTTGCTAAAAATCTTTTGCATCCCTAAGGATTGAAGAGTTAATAATTATGATTATTAATATATAATTCAGATTTCTATAATAAATAAAGAGTCTAAATAAGTTAAAAAAAACAAAAGGTTATGGTTTAGATATGTTATTATTATTATTATTATTACGGTGACTATCCACGTTCTTAACTCCCATGTTTTGTTTTTCAAATTTCTTAATGTTATAATGTTGGGTTAAATGTAATCGGTTTGTTTACGGGTCACGGATCGGCATCTTATCGGGTCACAAGGTCAGATAGTCAACTTCATTTCGAGTCATCGGTGGGTATATGTGATACCATCAATTATTTAACAGGACATGTGTGTGGAAGAAGTCTAAGTTGACCAATGTATGAGGTAGTGATTAGAGATGACCGAAAGCTAATTCAATTGACGATCCGTTAAGAGAGGCTATTATTCATTGCTATGTATGTATGTATGTATATCTAATACAAGCACAAGACGCCACTATTTATAGGGTAACAAAGTTAATGGAAACACTTTTCTAATTAGTTGTGGGTTTTAATAGTTACTAGGTTTTGTTTAAACTATGATGTTTCTTTAACATAATGGTTCTATTTGTTAGTTTAGTCCAAGTTTAAAAAGATTCAAACTTTATTTAGGTTTCTGAAGGATTTGTCGGTTAAAAAAATTCAGAATCAAATTGGATGCATTCGTAGTTTTATTATGTGATGAACCTTACCAAAAACGAACCATCAAACCGACCCAACTTTTTTATATTTGATTCCATGAAATTGGAGCATATAAAAACAGTGCACCCTCATGAAAAAATTTCTTGATCTGTCACTGGGCATAAGGACAAAAATCGATTAAAAAATAAAATATAAATATGTTAGCTAAAGAATAGAGCCTGAAATCCGCTTAATGAATAAGTACGCAATTTTCAATTTACTCTAAAAATGTATGAGAGTATGAATTTTGATACAAACTATCAAATTTTATTGAAAAACTAATATTTGAAAATAAACAAAATCAGTGTAAGACAAATATAAAATTCTAAATTAAGATTTGGAAGTAATTAGTTAATTATTTATCATATATATTTTAAACACGAGTACTACTGAAAATTCTAAGATTGTTAAAATGTTATATTAAAACATCTTCTTTGTAATCTACATATACTATTAAAACAATAGAGTTTGTGTCAACATGACATTTTCCTATTGGTATATTCTTTATCTTTCCATTTATATTTACCACTTCTCTATTTTTTATCTCAATAAAATAATTCTAAAATAAAATACTAGATAACCATTTATATTAAATATGTATTCATTTCTATTACCTCTAATATATTATTCTATATTAATAAACAAATAAAATAAAAATACAATGATTTGAATACAAGAGAATACTTCAAAGTTTGTATATTACTCCTTCCAATTCCTGAGTAGATTCTGTTTACCTTGGATTTAACAATATATAGGTGTTCATCGAATCGGATAACGAATTATTCGGTTTAGTCGGTTCAGGTTACTCGGATTTGAAAATTTTTGGACGCTATCCGAAATCCGATCCGATCCAAATTAGGAATATTCCTATCCGATCCGAATCTATCCGAATTCAATTCGGATCGGATTCGGATAATATCCGAATAATCCGAAATTATCCGAATAATCCGAAACAAACCTACAAAAATTTCCTAATTTTTTGTTCATAACATTTAATAGTTTAGAATCACAATAAACATATAACCCGAAAAATAAGAATTACTCTTAACACAAATTTAAAATTCAAACTTCAAATAATAGTCTAATAAATATACCAAACCGGAAAATACCACTAAAACATGTTTTTTATTCGGATTAAATGGATATCTGAATAATCCGAAAAATCCGAATTTTTTAAAATTTAATATCCGAATCCGAATTAGTTATTCGGATATTCGGATTGATCTGATCCGAATATCCGAATAAGAATTCGGATCGGTTTATTTGGGTTTCGGTTTCGGTTCGGATTTCGGTTTTTTGAGGATTTCGGATTTCTTGAACACCCCTAAGTATATGTTACTTTCCATCATTTTTTACTTTTAAAAGGGAAACATTTTAATTTTATTTTAATTTTAGACAAAACAACGTTGTTTGTTTAAAATACAAATCTTGTAGCAAATCATGAGCATTTGACTACGATTTTATTTAAATATATAAGTTTTTAGTAACATATTAAGACAACACCTTTTTTCCTTTAATTATTTCATGGGAAGATAGATACATTTAAGTTCATGCTTTAAAGTCATATTAAACTAAACTAGTAGGAGAGCCCGCGTGTTGCGGTGGGAACGCAACAAGGATTCGATCGGGAGGGTTTTGGTTTGTCATTATGTGCTAGCGAGTTTGTAGAGGAGGATGATGACGATGACGACGATGATGACAACAATGGCCTAATGAAATTTAAACAAGTCACGAATGAAAGAAAAATACCAACAACTATTAATATGAATATGAAAAATCATTAATGCTACTTGTATTTACTTAGTAAAATGTAAACAACACAACTATATTCATGAGTGAATCTTTAGTTGTTATTCATTCAAAATCAGTATTCAAATATTTAAGAAATTGACTTTCAAATGAAGATCAATATAAGTATAAACATTCCTTAAGCCTATAAATATTATAAAGAGCATTACTTTCTAACTACAACTAAAAGATCAATGCAAAATCCGACCTAATTTATATTTTTCTCATTAAAAAAATTGAAGCTTCAAAACTTTGAATCAAGACGCTACCATTTCATCATCAAAATATTTCACATGGCATTGGAGAAACAAACACAACTAATTAGCATGTCATTTAAATTATAAAGAACTCCACGTATTTCATAAAGAAAGTTGTACATCCCATTAGAGTAATTGACACAAAAAAACTTTTTAAAGCATCCATAAACTGCGATTTTTCCCTGGATTGCGACTTGCCAATGGCAACCATAACAAAATTGGCAAACTCCAACATTTGGAACATAACTTCATTTGGAACTCAAAACCTAAAGATCGTAGAGGCGCTACTTAGGTTAATTTCTTGAAGCTTTTGTTAAATTGGAATAGATTTGAGTGCAACGATTATACCTTTATTTAGATGACTTAAAAGGGTTTGCAGGTTATAATGGAGTAGTAAACGCGTTAAATGACACATAAATAGGCTGGTGGCTTGACTTTATAAAGTTTTATTTGTAATTTAAATTGGTCTCTATGTCAACTTGTTTAGGTAAACGGGCCAACATGTGATCCATTTATCTAATGAGTTAAATGTTTGGCGGGTTATCTTCAATTACAAGTCTAGCTTGAGCTTCACACACTGCCGAAAAATGACTTTAATTAAGAGATGACAATGTGTTTTGACCTGAATCAAAAGTTTCCCGCTTGGGTTGTTTTACTTTCGAGCCAACCCAATCTTAGCCTTTTCAGCCCATGACAAAGTCTACCCTTTTGGCCAATTTGACTTTCGAGTCAACACAACCTTACGTTTACAACCCATAGCATAGTTAAAAGAATGTTTACTCTTTTGGATCGTGTTTGTTTGTTTATGTTTGTTTTTAAATTGTATAAACGAATGATTCTTGAACGTGAACGAACATGAATGATATGCATAGTTAAAAGAAAATAAAAAGGCAAACTTTTCAAACGAGCCACGTCCAGCAAACAATTCAGCCAATAATAGAAAAAAGAAAAAAAAAGTATTCGTGTTCGTTTGTATTTGTTTGTCAATAGTATAAAGAAGCGGTTCATGAACGTGAACGAATGTAAAGGATATGCGTAGTTTAAAGAAAATAAAAGCAATAGCTACATGAAATAAATCATATAATCAACATTACTCTGAGTTTCAGTTTACAATATAATCGAAAGAGGCATGTTGGTGCATATTCCTAACATTAATCAAACAAACGATTGAACATGTAAAATTCAAATGAATGGGGATTTCTTGAATTGGATTGACTTTTCTATAGCAAACGTTTTCTGGTACTTCCGATGAGTGCTTTTAAGAGGCCAAGATGGGAGAGTTTTGTTAGCTGGTTTCCAGACCCTCCATATTATCATTCGGTTAGTTAGCCCAAACAATCATCTAAAACATCAAACATCTCAAGTTATTCATAAAACATAAAAACATAAAATGAATCATTAAAAATTTCTCAGGTGAGAGGGGTGACAGCACGCTCTCACTGTAACATCCCCGGTTTTCTATATCTTTTTGTTAATAAATTATTTCAGCATATTCTATTGGTATTTTCGATGTCTTTCAGACACACCTGAAAGAGACTATATTTTTACAACACTTCTATTATCATATTGTCCCTACAGTGGCTTAGGTATATTAACTTTTTATTAACACACTTTGACCCATGTATCCAACTTTTTTACTTAGACCCATATTAAATCAAATCCAATATGTTATCTTTTAACAATCAAAATTTTCAAAATACTTAGACAAGTATAAATCTATAAATAACACTTTTACCAAAACCAACAGTAAGCGTAAATTCAATTTTCACTCGGTGACCTAAAAATCCAGACTGGCCTGTATTAAAAAAAACTTCAGTCCCTTTTTTGTAGTTAAAACACCCTGAGTGGCCCTGAAAATTTAACCCATACTTGTAGCAGATTTATTCCAATATACCCGAAATGCCCTTTTGACCCCAATTAACTTTATCAAATCAGTTGCAATAACATACATGTTACAACCGAGACCAACATTATTATTAGTTTTTGATGAAAAAAAAAATTGAAAGAAATGACTAATTGACTATACCACCATGTATTGCCAATAGTATAAAAAAAATAAAAATCAATGAAGAAAGAAGCTAAAATTTATTTAACCAGTAAAGCTATTTTTGGTTAACTTCCAAACAACTCATGTTTATTAAACCTTTGTTTGTCCAAGGGCAACCGCAAACATAATGACGAACGGCAATTTTGGTTTTTTCAAAAATGTGATGTACTTGGTTGATTTTGGAGCAAATGAGATAGATCCGGTTTCTTACCCGTCACTTTTCTTCGAACTCGAAAATTAACTTTTGTTTATATGAGACACAAATATGCCAAAAGTTGGTTACTACTTTAACAATTTTCATTGTTTTTTTCTTAAGAGTTACCTTTGGCTGAAGTAATTGTTGATTTCCAAAAATGCCCTTTGTTCCGAATCCACCCGGACATAATGGTGCACCAGGGTAAACCGCTTTCTTTCCAAGCTCTTTGTGCAGCTTGTTTTTTATATATGTATCAAATAGTGTGCAAGATATTGGTTTCAAACTCTATCAGGAATAAGGTTAAAACATGCCATTATTTGAGGGTGTACATTGGGTGAAAACCAAACGAAACCTAATAATTTTAAAACCAATGATCAGACCATATTCTATCCGGTCATTCTGTATTAAGTCAACCTTGCCTGACCATCGCATTTTGACCCACACCAAAATACTCGTTTTACGACAAGAAATAGTAGTAAACAATAACATAAAAAAACTATATTTAGAATAATAACATATTCTTATGCGACCCATTTGAGAGAAAAAAAGTCAAGTTTATAAATTTAAGACAAAAAGATTTTGTCGTGGGTTACTCCTAAAATCAAACTTTTATGGCATAAATTATACCGTGAAACCAGTTAAAGAACGTTAAATAATTATTTTTGGACAAAAGTATATACCTTCACACAGAAATTGTCATATATAGGATCCCAGGTAGCAGCCTTTACTCCATACGCACGTTTCATATGCAGGTCCGTCTCCATCTGTTATGCAAGGGTACAGACACCAAAGAGAGTGATAATTTGTGCCTTGGTATTATAAATCCAGGTTTCTAGGCCAATAAAGACACTTTGGCCGGGCTCATTGTAAATGTAATAACTGATATGCGTGAATATAATCCATGGATACATGTTAAACCTTTAAACTCATTTCACTATGTTGATTACCAAATCGTAAAATTAACACACAAAAGCATATAAAGGTCAGATGCCGAGTGTTAGACTCAAAATAACTTTTCAAGGGGTTAATTGAGATATTAAACAGGAAAATAACAAATGAGAAACTACTAAAGATTATTCCCCATTATTTGTGCCTCCCCTCAACTCAAACCGCATATTATTATAATCATAAAACAAAGACACCAAACAACGGTAGAGATTTTGGGCACAAGATTAATATAATTTTACCATAAGCCCACATCATTTTGAGTACAAACTCACGACTTGAGCTTGTTAGCTTTTCCATCTAAAGTTCCCACAATGCTTCCCTATATTAAGAAAATAAATATTCTCTCTTTAGTTTTAATCTAGCATAACATAACCAAATAAAGCAAAAAATAATAAAGATTATTTCTTTAAAATAGAACAAACCTTGCTATCTGGATAATAGCGCACAACACTGAAAATATCACCAGCATCAATCGAATCAGTAACCTTACAATTACGCATATCCCATATTCGTACTTTGCCATCTATCGAACCACTAATGAAATAGTTGTCATCCACAGAATTGAAGTCAACGCATGCCACTACAAGTAAAACATATGCATAAATGAAACCAATTAACCCATAATTAACTATATGAACGCTGGGAAAAAAATATAATTTAGCAGCACCCACCATAGTCGTTATGAGTAGAGGCTTTAAGACATTCATGATGTCCAAGTTTCCACATACACAAGGTTTTATCCACTGAAGATGCTAAAAGATGGTATATCATCAATTATAAAAACAGTAAGTTGTTCATTGTTTTTTTTTAATATAGTTAATGAAAAGTTTTATATAGAAACCACCAAAGTAATATCATCCTTAAACCTGCAATGTAATTCACACCCATATCCATAATTATCAACCCTCCCCGCCACATACATCATGAGTCAGTATTCTGCACAAAAGATTATTAGACTATTGAAGTAATTATCACACCAAAAGATTACTAAAACACATATCTAATAAATGTTTACAACATGAAAATTTGGTGACACCCACAAAATTTCTAACAGAAATGCCATATAAAGTATCAAAATCATCCAATAAACACCGATTTATCACCAAAACAAATCAAATCAAATGGTTGTATACTAACCTTGGGTGTGTTTAATACAACAACAAACCAGCCCAACTTCGTCAAAACAGATGTTACCTTGCCCTAATCGAATCCCAGAATTATAACAGCTCGAGCATGATAACAGATGGAATTGAAATAGATTGAATACCTTGAAATAGATGAGAGAATGAAAACCGAGCAATGGCAGGCTTCAATCGACTACACAAAGGCTGTTCGCAGCCCTAAAATTAAGAACGTGTTTTTAGATTTCATAATCAGAGGAAAGGGAATCGAAAAACATATATCCAGCCCCAAAATTGACGATTGAGAATATGAAATAACTAGTTTTATACATGTTCGGTGGACGGGAATTATAAGCTTATAATGACATAGACTAATTATTTTTGCATTGCAAACAAAAAATATATTTGTTGAGGATAGGATCAAATTACAACTCATTTTGACTTATGAGTAAAAAATAATCTACTACGCTAAAAGAAACGAAAAAGCCTATGGACCCAAAAACACAATATATATATTGTGAAGAAAATAAAACAGATTGAACAAAGTGAATATTTACTATTTATGTATGAAATTTGGCATAAATAACATATAAAACAACTCAATTAGGGCATAAATGTAAATCTCTTTTTATCAAATAATCAAATTCCTTTGAACAATCACTTAATAAACGAACATATTGGATTGCTCTAAAACAATACCTCCACTCTTCCATTTAATATTTTATTATATGCCCTGAATACAAAAATAAGTATCAAACAACATATGTTGACAACTTGAATTCATATTTCCAAACACTATCTCAACCTATGTCAACTCAATTCCTTTGGAACTTAAAACAACTGGATCTCATATATCTTTTCAGATGATCAAATAACCATGGATCTATGTCATAGAAACATGAATTTTGTAGCAGATCCGTTACGTATGTAAATTCCCAGTTTCCAGAAACAGTATCAGTTTTCAGAAACAGTATCTGATGATGATCTTCCTTTGGTTTCTGTCATTTGAGCTGTCATAAACTGATCCC
The DNA here is from genome assembly GCF_021521415.1 of Bidens hawaiensis. NCBI lineage: Eukaryota > Viridiplantae > Streptophyta > Magnoliopsida > Asterales > Asteraceae > Bidens > Bidens hawaiensis. The sequence continues at coordinate 133,073 of NW_027495214.1, read as the reverse complement.
GACTCCATTTTTAGCATATGAATTTGCTTCCTTAGCTCTGAAACACAAAAGGTTTACATATTTACAAAAAACTAAACAGAAACTAAAAACTTCTTAAAAGGTTGATTTCACATGGGTGATGAGTCTTGAACAAATAAGATAACAGTATATTAAATCAAATATGGAGCTTTTGCACGTAGTCATTTTGTACCGTAGGTATTTGACTTTGAAAGTGTCCTACATGAAACTTAGTCATTAATTATACATACATGCAATGTGGGAACAAAAGATTGCTTCACTTCAAAGTTAGCATAAATATAGGTGATAGCAAAATTAAAAAGGAAAAAAAAAAGAAGACGACAAAAAACTAATGCTTGAGAAGTTGTTTTGTTAGCAACCATTTTATTTATAAGAGTCTATAAAACCGTCACCAACAACTTAATCAAAGTGCTCCGGTGTAACTGCAAGTTTGATTAAAATTGATAAGTCATAACCATTTTTCTTTAAAAGAGAAGAATATATATACATACAAAAATACATGACAATGCAAATACCTTGTTCTATATTCTCAACAATTGGCACAAGTCATCATCAACAGCAGCTGTGAATATCAAGTAAACACTTCGTCAACCAGATTTAGTGCTTCCAACTTGTGATTTGATCATCTGTTTGAAGTCATCATTTTGTTTTAATAAATTCAATTCTATTCTACGGACAAAAGCCAAAACAATTTAAAATAAAGTAGGTATCCCTGAACAATGCAATCAACACTTAATCTTCTGATTGATTCATGCCGGCAGCCCCGTATTTGCAGCAGAAGGATTTAAAATTGACATAGTTGAATCAATATCAAGAGAACTTATATTATCAAGTGATGACTGAATCTGACCTAATCGTGTATTACGAGTTGATAGAAAACGATTAAGCCACTTCCTTATGATGAGTCTCAGCCACTACACCTGCAATCATAGCATCACACATCATAAATCAGATTTGGGGATTTACGAGTCAAAAACTTACTCAAATCATCTCTACTGGTGGATATGTTTCAATTATTCAAATCATAGATACAGGAATTTGAATACCTTTAGAAGAATACCAATGATAGAGCTAGGAATTCGTACAAATATGCAATTGCTTGTTTATTTAAGGTGTTGGTGACGGTTTGCTACTAGACATTGAGGAGAGGAAAACGGTGAAAGTGGGGTTGGTTTACGGCAGTCAGTTTGCAGAGAAGGTGAGAGAGTGCATAACCTCCACAAACTGTTGCTTCTAGAACATTTTTTTGGGGTTTAAACGGTCAGGATTTGGAGTTCAACACTTTCAATGGCTGAGATGATCATATTTTACAGCTATCATTAGGGGAACAATATATTATATAATGAGCAAGGATGCTTTAACGTCTGTAATTAATAGATGTGAATGGAGACCCAGTGATATTGATGGTCCACTGAAACGGAAGTGCTCAACAATATTGGGTGATTTCTCCTGTGTAAATTGCAATTAATGAAATAGCGTCTCCGAGAGAGAATGTTGGAAGATGAAAGGGTGCCTATCCCTATTATAATGTAGTATAGATAACTCATCATTTTATATTCATGAAATAAAACTCATACTCCATTAATTTACCAATTAACACCTATTTATGCATGCATTTAACTTCAACATTTCAATTGTCAATTAAATGGCAATTGAGTTACAAAATCTACACTATATAAGTTATTATCTTTACAAAATCGACGGACATGACCTACTTACCTCTCGACATCATAATGTTCTACATACTAACACGCTTGGATGCCATCGAAGTTGTTAAAAGTAGGTCTGTGTGCAGGCAATGGCGTGACTTGATATCAACACCGGAGTTTGAGGCCGCTCACTACTCCCGCTCGCGTATTGCAACAAAGCAAAGAACTATTTTAATACATGACTTCAACTATTCAACTTACTCGATGAACCTGAAACACAACACTTATGGTCCAGAGACAATAATTCATTCCCCTTCCAAAATGGCCTCACGGGTGTAGAAATACTAGCACAATTGGATGGTCTATTGTGTGTTGCTTCAACGAAACCAGTGAGATGGTCCTCTGGAACCCAACGACTAATGTGCACACCCTTCTGTCCACAGATGCCGACCACGAGTATCACTCACACGCTACAAGTGCGGTGGGGTTATACAAAGGTCCCGCAAATGACTACAACGTTTTTCATATAACACAAACACCAGCTGGTGTTAAAGCCAATGTGTACTCCAGGAACTCCCAAAGTTGGCGAAACATCCCCTTTGACACCAATCCCGAATATGCAAAACGCGCATTTTACTTCTCGCCTGGCACCGTTTGTGGCACCAACCTATTAGATGCCGATAAAGAATATTACAAGTCAATAGGGGTTGACCCATCAAATGTTACAACACATTATCTAGAAACTTATTAAAATCCATTGTCGCAATACCTTATTATGATTAATTGGTTATAAGCAGTTATAGAGTTAGATGTTTATAGTTTCTTACCTTATGATTCAAGAGGTGAACAATTACATGATATTACTTATTCATTGACAATGTGTTTTGATGCATAAGTTATAAAGATGGTACATCACACCCACGTTATTGATTAATAAGGTAAGTTGAGCTACCGTCAAGCTACAAACACACATACTCTTAATTTTATTGAATTAGTGTTTTATAGCTCAATGTTTATTATCAAGATTCTTTGTTGTCCAAGTTATCTCATGGTAACCATAGTTTTGTTCATTTTCATGTTGCAACCCATAAACCCAAATGACTTATTCTCTTTTGAATAAATATTTTACCATAATATAATTAATTCGTCAGATAAAAAGTAAAACCCTTGCCGACCAATTTGTATGAAAATGGGTTGAAAATTTCCCCTAATAATGTTACCATAACAAACTATGTTTAATTTATTATTTTATTGAGAGTTTGTAGATGACTAAATGATGAATCACAAGTTTATGTCCTAAAGAGTTATAAGTATACAAATTTAGGGTAAGTTAAAATACAAAGTGAGATAAAAATGAAAAGTGTGAGAAGGATTTGTGTTCACACAAAAAAACCCTTAAAAATCATAACTCAATATATATAAATAAAAACGAAAAAATTTAAAAACCAAAATGTTTCCCCTGTTATTCTCGTTCACAAAAAAACGGCGAAAAGACACAATGCCGAGAAAAAATACACAATGCCAAAAATGAACAAACAACACAATGATAAAACAAAAAAAAGATACAATAAATCACAAAATATAACACAACGCTAGACTAATATAACACAATGTTGAGTAATATAACACAATATCAAGAAAAAGACACAATTAATGACGAAAATAAACACAAAACACAATGATAAATAAAAAGATACAATAATCTTTTACACTCAACATTGTGTCTTTTTCAAGTTTTTTTAGAATGAGGAAGACGGTGGAATCATTTTTGTGTTTTTACATTTTTTGTTTTTTTATTAAAATTTTAGTAATGATTTTTTTTTTATTAATTTTCATTATGTTTTAGAGGTTTTTTTTTCTACAAATCCTTCTAATCGTTCTCATTTTTGTCCGCCTTTGTAGAATAACTTGATCCTACACATTAATTATATTCTTCGTGAAGGATATCCTATTGAATGCGCAAGTACATCGGAATCGATGAAAAATGAGAGGCAATTTGTGTTCCGTTTTTGGGTGTTGATCGAGTCCATAAGGCTTGCACTAACAAGGAGTAATGCGATGTAAATTGTCCATGTTGCAACATCTCACGGGTTTCCTACTAGAGTGATTTGGTCTTTCAGAGATTTTTGATTTCTTTCCATATACACAATTTGTGTATTTATATAATGAAATTGTCAGCCTCATACCGATTAAATCATATACAGTTGACGTAGGGGCTCAATAAATTGATGGAATTAACGTATTAGACTTACACTGATACACTCGATACACACTACTACGCCTATTTTGGGATGGACAGGATAAAATGTGTAGAACCAGGAATGAGTTGACATGTAATACACTATTGCGCATATTAGTTGTATTTATATACCATATTAGTAAAATGTAAACTAGGCTTTCATTTATTTTTTATTTTCGTTTTTTAACCAACTTAGATTTCTACCCCTTAATTTCAATAAAGTTATCATACATCAGATAATTTTTCCGTTTAAACAATAATTTATGTTACCGATTTCAAACCACATCCTTAGTTTTCTTTTATTTCCTTTTAAACAATATTTATCTTCTTTTTAGTCTTTTTTTATCAGTCTAACAATTTGAACCGTAATCCCGTTGACATTTTGAAACTAACATACTTTTCGTTTAACATTGTGTTATGACGCGTGTCACATGCATTGAAGCGTTTTGCTTTAGTACACATTTGGGAAACATTGAAAACTCGCTACACATGCTACTAACTCATGGAACCCGCAACATATCATACAACCTATGGTCTCTGCTTCGAGATAAGTGGATCCTCATGTTCACAACCCCCGCAATCCCACCAATATCCTTGCACAGGTGGATCCTCATTTCCCATTACGTTACAAACGGAAACATGTTTGCTATGGCCGACACAACAATAGTATATGAGATTTGTGTCCTCACCAAACCGTTGGGACGTGTCTATCACATGAATTGGTTTACCAACAAAAAAGGGTAGTCTTCACTGAGACCCTTGTCTCTCCCGCTATTTAAGTATGTCTGTCTTATGGTTTTCTTAATTCTTGTTGCATTCTAACTTTTCAGTTTGTAATGCCATAAATAAAAACCTTTTGTTTCTTTAAGTTAAGTACCAATCATTTTATAATACCATCTACCCAATATATGCATACGACAGTATGCATGTGCACAATCAAATCACGTATGCCCACAACTTTACCATTTTTACAATTCGTTGATAGACAACTTTGTGGCTTTAATTTGAGCATTGCTTTCATGTCCTGATTAGATTTCAATTCTAACTACTCACCAATTAACACATTCAATCATTTATGTTGATTAAAAATCACAAAACCCATAAATCTATTTTATTAATAAATATTTCACAAAACACAATGCATCCAATACATACGTCAATATTTTAGTACGCACCCCACACAAAAAAATCTAACAAACCATATGCAGTTGCGGCAATGCGGTCACACTGATAACCCATTACATACCACACAAAACAGCATAAACCAATACGCGGGGATAATTTACGCGAACCTGCAGCACCGCACGGACACTTTTGCTAGTAATAAAAAAATGACGCTCACATATTTAGGTTCAACAATCAGTTTAATAGTTCATAGATTTTGCCTAACCAAGTCGAGTTTATTTCCAAATTTTTCTATATGCCTTAGAACTTAGAAGGCCATATATTTATTTATCATATGTTACTTATTGTTTTGCTATCTTCACATAATCAATATGCTCATTTTTTTATTCAGAAGCAAAGTGGCTTGTGTGCTAACAAATTATTTGATTTCAAATCATGCGAAAACAAGAATATTTGGTTTCAAATAATTTCCGATTACAAAAAACCAAATCAGAAAAGAATTAGGTGGTGTAGGTAAGCAAATGAGTTTAATACCCTTTTTACAATAAATGAGTTGTGCATCACCTATAGAACCATAAAATAAAGTTTCACTTTTCATTCTATACTTTTCCTATTAATACATTGGTACTTTTACTATATGTTTTCTCTCTCTCTCTCAAATATATGTCATTCATCACCTACTAAGAATGTATTCCTCTATTCAGAAGTTAATCATGATTCATACACATTGCTAAAGATTTGCTTTAACAAGTATCAAGGATTCAAGGTGTGTGATGTTTCCCTTCCTTCCTTCCTACCTATGTGGTTAATAATCTACGCTTCATTATCAATAAACTAGTGTGTATCGTAGGAAATTTGTCAAATGACAAAACAAATAAGGCTCGTTATCGGAATAAAAGAAGAAAATAAAATATAATTTGGATTAGACGAGCGGTGGAAATTGAAGAATATGGGGTTTTACTTTTTAGAGGCAAGTGGGCCTAATAAGAAAATATCAAGGCCCAACTCAAACTCACTGGTGTTGAAAGAAAAGAATAATAATAATCTAACTATCAAAGGAAATGGCGGCGGAGGGAGTGCTGTCGTCGTCGATGGACCCATCGTTCGTGCCTGACCCGGTGAAGTCGTTCGTGGTGCACATGTACCGTCACATCCGAGAGAAGAACGTGTACGAGATCCACCAGATGTACGAGACCTCCTTCCACACCCTCAGCGACCGTATGTTCAAGGACACCCCTTGGCCCTCGGTCGAGGCAGTCGCCCAGTACGTCGACAATGACCACGTCTTCTGCTTGCTCTACCGGGAGATGTGGTATCGCCATCTCTATGCCAGGCTCTCGCCTACGCTTAACCAGAGGATTGATTCATGGGATAATTATTGCAGTCTCTTTCAGGTGGTACTTATTATTATTATTATTATTCTAAGTTTCTGTTCATAAACTTAGCTTTTGCATATTACTTGTTAACAAGGCCTCTTCTGGCAAATTCTATAGCTTTTAATTTATGGAATGATTCTGGTTTTCTACAGGTGGTGTTGCACGGCGTTGTGAACATGCAATTACCTAACCAGTGGTTGTGGGACATGGTGGATGAGTTTGTGTACCAATATCAGTCCTTCTGTCAGTATCGTGCCAAAATGAAAAGCAAAACCGAGCAGGAGATTGCTCTACTCAGACAACATGACCAGGTAGGTAACACACTTGCTTAAACATTATTATGTTTCAAGATTAATACATGCAATGCAATGTTTTTAACAGGCTTGGAATGTGTATGGTGTACTCAACTTTTTGCAAGCATTGATGGAAAAGTCTAACATCATTCAGATCCTAGACAAGGAAAAAGAAGGCCTTGAACAGTTCACGGCAACAGATGGATATGATTATAGTGGCGGGAGTAATGTTTTGAAGGTTTTGGGCTACTTTAGCATGGTTGGTTTGTTAAGAGTCCATTGCTTGTTGGGAGATTATCAAACTGGTCTTAAATGCTTACTTCCAATTGACATAAGTCAACAAGGAGTTTACACAAGTGTTATTGGCAGTCACATCACCACCATCTATCACTATGGATTTGCCAATTTTATGTTGAGGAGGTACTTTCTCTGTCTATTTTGTCCTTGGAACTTCATCTTCATTACTTGAATATATGTATATGTATGTGGGTATAGGGTGAGCCTCACTATAATATTGACTAAATTACTGCAAGAACAAACCTAACTTGTTTTATTTTTTCTGTCAATGGTTCATTTTTTTAAACTTCTACTTACATACAAATGTTTGTTATGTATATAGTAATCCATTAAACTAGGCTGTTCAAATGTTTTCTTTTTTCTTTATTTTTATTTTAAGCGTGTATCTTCACGTATAGGCAATGTGTAGGAAATTTACCTACCTACAAGTGTATTAAATTGCATTTACAACTATAATCAAATGATTTTTTTTAAATATCTTTTTTACAACTATATAGAAAAGATGAATTAAATTGCATTTCAACCATTGTTTTGTATTTTATAATGAAAAAATGTTAATGATTTATTTTGTTCTCAATTTTTTTAAAATGACTCTTTTAGCTGTTTATAGCAGACAACATAATCTGTCAGATAACAGGCCACACTGATTATGCAGGTATGTGGAGGCCATACACGAGTTCAACAAAATCCTTTTGTACATTTACAAGACTAAGCAATATCACCAGAAATCACCACAGTATGAGCAAATACTAAAGAAGAATGAACAGATGTATGCTCTGCTTACAATCTGCCTCTCACTTTGTCCTCAAGTCAAACTTGTTGATGAAACGGTCAACTCTCAACTAAGAGAGAAATACGGTGAAAAAATGTTGAGGATGCAACGTTATGATGATGAATCATTTGCTCTTTATGATGAGCTTTTTTCATATGCATGCCCTAAATTTATCACACCCTCTGCACCAAGCTATGAAGAACCACTTGTAAACTACAATCAGGTTTGTAAACTACAATCATGTCATGTAAAAATCTGTGTTAGGTTATTGACTTTTTTATGTGGTTTTCATATGGTTATAGGATGCATATAGGCTTCAGTTAAAGCTGTTTCTGTATGAGGTAAAACAGCAGCAGCAACTGTCAGTTGTGAGGACTTTTTTGAAGGTTTATTCTACTATTTCTATTGAAAAGCTTGCAAGCTACATGGAAGTTGATGAAGCCACTTTAAGGTTAGTTATTGTCTGTTTCATGGTTGTCAAAGTCGCAAACAAATTAATTCAACCTTGAAAATGTACTCTGTGCTTGTATGTTTGGCACTTTGCGATGTTTGGATTTTGATTGAAATGGATGTGCATATATAAAATTCAATAGTTTTAGAAAATAAATAGGTAAAAAAATTAAGCTAAACATAGGTAAATATATAGGGGTGTGTATGAAATTGCCCTCAAGTCATTATCAACTTCATTTTACAGGACGATTCTGATGACATACAAGCACAAGACACATTCTGTTGTTGCTGGTGGGAAGACCATATCCAATGCTGATATTGATTTCTACATTGAAAATGTAATATAACTTTCTTTCTTGTTAATATTATTCCACTTGTATTATTTTATTAATATATCATTGATGGCTGTGTTCTTGTAGGATTTGATTCATGTGGTTGAATCAAAGACACCCAAACAGTATGGTGATTACTTTTTGCGTCAAATTGCTAAGGTTTGATGATTGTTGTTTTTTTATAAATTTTTGTTCCGCCTTATAATTTGAATTTATTATATGGAGAATGTTACTGAATGATGTACTTTGTTGCAGCTTGAAGCAGTGATTGGTGATCTGGACCGAGTAAAGCTGGAGTAAATCTTTTGCTGGTGGTTTCTTTTAGTTTTAATTTGCATGCATTAAAGACGTTATTAAGATAATGGTGTGCACCGGATGTTGTTTGTGTTAAGAGATAGTCGTTTCAATTTTGGATCGATGTTTATTGTTACAGGGATAAACATTTAAGCAAGTACCTGAAATCATTTTTTAGTCGCTTCAACCTGTTTGAGAAGATATACCTAGTGATTTCATTATGGTCTCATATCTGTGATCTATACCCTTATGTTAGGTATTGCCGTATTGGGTACACAAAATTTACTTATTGAGATTTTTCTCCACTTATTTTTTGTTGTCATACTCTTATTTTCTATAGAACAAGAAATACAAAAATTAATGAATCACAAAATTATTCTATTACACAAGTATAAAGTGTGGTAAAGTGAATCCCGTCTTTCCCGTCAAAATTTAAGCGGGTCAAAGAGACTAAATTTAATAACTTAAAGTAACCTTCAAGATCTCCATCTTGCTAATTATTCTTGATTTTAAACCACTCCATCTTCAATTCGGTAAAAAATTTCGAGTCTTTTATGCTTCCTTGTAGAAATCATATGGAAGAGCCCAATAATAAGTCTAATGTTTTTGGTAATTCCAAACCATATTCACTACCAAAATTGACTAGCTAGTCAAAGTTAACTTAGTATCCAAATTAGACTTAACAAATCGGTTTAGTCTTAACTTAGTAATTTAGTTACCAGACTCACAAGTTAGGTAATAGGTAGTAGTTGAGTTGGATAATTTAGTTACTAGGGTAGAAACCTGTGACCCTATGTGTTATGTACATGTTTTTTTATAAATGTTTATTTTGAATAAAATAGCATATCTTTTTTAAAGATGTTTTTTTAAACTAAGTATGAGTTATTGTATAATCATATTATTTACCAAATTAAAGAAACTCGTAACTATTTAATAAGAGAGTGAGAGGCTGTGAAATCAATATCTAGACTTTATCAGAAGTAAACACGTGACATCTAATTTTTAAAAACATATGTCCCCCACTAGTTAGTTGTATTTATTATATATATAGAAGATAGAAGATTAATTAGCAGTACGTATAACAATCTAACAAGTTTAGGTTAGTCTATACAAACCCAGTTGTAGTTTACAATTGTAGCTAATATTTTGAGTTATATTTTATGGGTTGTTAATAAAGAGTTTGGGAGTTATCCAAATAGGTTTTTATGTTTTCATGCACTTGATCAGTCTTTTGTGCAAGTGTTGACCAAAGTCAAACTCTCGCTTCTTTCATTTTCCAGCAATTTTGAGTATGCAAGAATAGCACTAAGACTGTCTGCATTAGTTTAGAGCAATTCTTATTACAAACAGCCTAGTCAGCATGCCACATCAGCTTTCCATTCATTCTTTTCATAAAAACTTTTTACCTACAACAATAACATATTCATTCTTCCCACAAACAACCTCATAATTTCCACATCACCAACATTGGGGACCCACCAACCACCATCCTTGAGGAAGGATCTTTAAGGATGGATGACCCTCCACAATATATGTTTTTTTCATCCTTCTAACAAATCTCCTCCACATAAGCCATGAATGGCCTTAATGCGGAAGGTCTAAGGCCATAAACTTGCTTTCAGACATTAAATCCCAACATATTCACTTCTTTAAAATTTACCAAAAATCTATATTTACAAATTAATATATTACATGTGAATTTCTTACATCACAAAAAAGTATTAAAGATGCTAGAGTGGAAGTTGAAGTTGAAAGTGAGAGAGTTAAGCTTAAACTTGCAGTGGCTTGGAACCGAGATCTTGAACGGGATTTAGTTATGGTAAAAGATATGATCAAAGAGTAACAAAATCGCTTAGGCGGTGAAAAATGTGCTCTTGTACAAGCAACTAAAGAAATGTCAGTTCTTAGAAACAAACTGGACCGAAGAAAGTTAGAATACAAGTCAATGCAAAACACTGTTGAGTGTAAAGAGTGTCAACTTGAGTAAACAAGGTTAGAGATTGAACGATTAAAAATCCGAGCACTTGTTTCTTGAACTTATGTTGAAGGAGAGAATCTGAATTATCTCAAGCACGAGAAACGTTGGGTGAAACGAATAAAGAAATCTTGAATCTGAAAACGGTTATAAGCGATAAAGAAAACAAGCTTATTGAAACAACGGTGATAAATGAGAGACAAACAGGTTGAAAAGATCATACATGACCTGCACGGTACAAATACGAAGCAGTCTGAAGCTGCAAATGTCGTACAAAGGATTTTTAACCTTACAAATAAAGTGGTAAGTTGTGTTGAACACGAAGGCGGGATTTGAAACTGAAGTAGATGTTTTGATGGGGAACATTAAGGTTACGGGAAGTGGAAGTTTTGCAGGCAAAACGAGCTCTTGCATATAAAGAAAACGAGGTTAACACAGTTTTTAGAAAAACTGAATGAAGAAAGAACTGAGTCAAGATGCTGATGATCTGAGGAAGCTTTATGCAATGGGCCAAGGTGAGGAAAGCATTGATGAGCGCTGATGTTTAAAAACCAGCAAATATATAGAGTTTGCAACAAGTGCACTTGAGAAACTGGCATAGATGAGCTTAGCTCTTACATACAACTGAAAATGAGTGTTGTGTTGAGCAGAAGACCAAAGTGGCTTGGTTTCCGGATTTCACTTAAAAGGACTATACAAGAGGCGGGGAGTGCTGGTGACGTTATCCGGTAAGTTTTGAATGTGTGTATGATAAGTATTCAATGGAGAGTCAAGGTCAAAGAGCATGTAACAAGTATACAAATTTAGCCATATAACAAGTATGTAGATTTACCTAAAGCGCACGCGATTGTGTCAAAAACTCAAATAGATGTTTTCGATATTAGAAGCTTTTAAACGCTTGCCTTTCATTTCGTATTCTATATACGGTTAGATTTTGGCTTCTCACATGCAGTAATGAAGCTAGTCCATTTTAAATCCTGCACCACATACTCGTTACAAATATGTCCATTACATTGATACCTTGAATACTGTGATTGATACCTTTGTTGGCATATCAACTTTGAATATGACATGCTTATTTATGTCTTGCTCGAAATATTAACCACCCATGTCATTACGACACCAACCTAATTATGGGTCTACGAAGTCTCCTCGATAATGAATTGCAAGGTAATCTCAGCAAGGCATTACAAACTCATTTACATCTTTCAAGGGAAATTAATTATCATGGCAATGGCTCTTGTGAATCTCCCAAACGAGACAAATGAAGATATGCATCTGTTCCTGCAAAAACATAACAAAACTCTTTAATTAATTAATGACTTGTATAACTTAGGTAGCGTTTGGTATTCAGTAATCACATGGGGAATGGAATGATTCATTGCTTGGGAATGAAAAATATGGTGTTTGGTTGCTCAATTGAATGGAATCATCCATTACACATGAAATCCCATTCCATCAAAATCATTCCTTCCCACCCCCTTCTTTTTTTTTTCATTCCATTCCTCATTCACCATACTTTCTCAACATCACCACCTAACAACATCAACCACCACCACTACCATAGCCAACACCACCACCTGCCGCCACCGCCACCTTCGCCGTATCCACCACCACCTCCGACACCACCACCACCACCGCCGTCGCCACCACCACCACCTTACCACTAGCGCTACCACCGCCACCACGCCGCCGCCGCCACCATTGTCACCGTAACCAGCACAATCATTTCCACCGTAACCACTGTAACCATTGTCACTGTCGCCGCCTGACTATTACCGCCACCACCACCTGACCTCAACCACCGTTGCCACCACCCTACCATCGCCATCACTACCAATGCTACCATCGCTTGACCACCGCCACTCCTCCCACCACCACCACCATAATCACCGCCCTTGACGCTTGACTGCCACTACCACCACCGTCGCCACCACCATTTTGGTTGTCGGAGCTACCAACACCACCACCGTCGCCTTTTTTTTTCTTTTGTAAAATAATTTACTCCGAGAAAAAAATGTTTTTATTATTTCTATTTCATTCTTATAATTTTTTTGGATACCAAACAACATTAACTAATGATTCATTTTATTCCCATAGGTTAACCAAACAAGACAAATGAATAGTAATGATCCATTTCATTCCCTTGTTCATTCCATTCCTTCTCCCATTCCATTCTCCCTTCATTCCATTACCTCCAACCAAACATACCCTTACTAATTATCTTTTTTCAGTCAAAATTCTAAGACAATTTCAGGTCAACCCAACACGTTTTGAAAATGTTTGTGTTATAGGTTTACCCAATCTTATTCGACCCCTACAAGAAAACTTTACCTGGTTTGACCTGTTACCCAACCCACACAACCAACTCATTTTGCAACCTCATAATATAAAAATATAAAACTTAGTAAATCACGAGGTTCGCATTTTGTAAAGGTTTTGGCCCCTGACACTAACTCTGTTAGATTTTGTTGTTAAGTTAGAGGGTATTTCTGTCACTTCAAATTTAAGAGACTAATTATGTAATCGTTCAATATTCATAGGTTTGTTTGCGTAATTAACGTAAGATAATAAATAACAGTATAAAAATTAGTATCTAGTTTATGTAAACATAAATAATTTTTTCCATGTGTTTGATCTTTGATGTAATTTATCAAGATTTAAAGCTAAACTGATATAATTATGGTGGCAATAATTATTTAGTAAAATATAAATCAAATGAGCAAACTTAGGGACCAAAATACTAAACAGCAACATAAATAGTCCCTTAAATATGAAATTACCAAAATTCTAACTTAACAGAAAAATCTAACAGAGTTGGTGTTTGATACCAAAACCGTTACAAAATGCAAAGCTCATGGACCAAAATAGTTAAAAGATTCCTTCATGGACTGAAAGGGTTAAACATGTCAAACCCCAGGGACCAAAATAGTAATTTACTTTAAAATTTAATGAAATTAAATATACCATAGCCTTCCATGGAGATAATTTGCAAATCTCCTCCAAAATAACGAGCATACAATCGGCTAATCGGAAGACCAAAACCATAACCCGCCATTGTTGCCACCTCTGCAGTCCCGAGATCTGCCCGCTCATCAAGTGGATTTTTGGCAGTACTGTAGAGATATGTAAATATTCTAGGTAGACCACTTCTTGGTATTCCACCACCCTCATCAGATATCTACAACACACCCAATATTTTAACTATGTTGCCATATGATTAATTACAGACAAAATGATCTATTAAACATTTAAACTCAACATGCCTTTATCGTAACATCTTCCAACCCATCTGCAACTATTATTCTTATAGGTGGTGCAATTTTGTCTGAGTCCATAAACCGCTCCTCAACCGCACGCAGTGAGTTTTTAACTAGCTCAAACACCATCACATGCAAGTGGTTTGGAACATATCTGTCACAGGTAAACAAACCAAGGCATGTATATATTAATCTATTAGGTTAGAAATCTGTGTATTGTACGGGTTGAATAAAAGAATTATTAAATAACTAGTAATTAACATTTAGAAATTACAGTTGGTAATGAACAAAGAAAATATAATTAGTTACTATATAAAATATATTATGTTTTTGTTACTATAAATACAAAGGGATGAAATAAGAGAAGCGGGAAAAACAGTCTTGAGCTCACAGAATTGTGGCACATGACTCAACCAAAATTTTATTTATTAGATTAATAGAGTAGATTAAATCTAACCAGCAGAAGTTTAAGAGTAAACTGTAAAAGTCGGGTGAGCATGAAAGTGTAAAAAAACAAACCGAAATAATCGAACTCGAACAAAAACTGAAGGTTTGCTTTTATGTTTTTGTAAAAAACCAAACTGAGCTTCTGGATTTTCATTTTTTATTTTGACTTTTAAGTAATTCATAAGAATTTAATAAATAGAGTAGCCCAAATATTTTAGTCCAAATGTATAATAATCAATTAATTATTAGATTAACAACAAGAATTAGGCCCAAATTCATTTTTGGCCTTTTTTCCGGCTCCAAAACTTCAAACCCAAATGGCAAAACCGTAAAACCGAACCCAAACTGAAAATCGAAAGCGTACAGTTTTCAAAACCGAATTTCAGTTTTTAGTTCAGTTTAAACCCAAGATTGACTCATGCACACCCCTAGTGAAAGTGAAATATGGATGGGACGGTTAAGGAGTCATCTTTTAATACAGGTTGAAGTAGTCCTGCATATTCATATATGAATAATTAACATTTTTTATGATTATAATCTAATCTATGAATAAAATGGTTTTAAAAGGTTATAAGAATCAAGGGTAAACTTTGGGAAACTTTCAACCCTTCTGGCTTAGATATTTTATCCATCCCGTTTTGAGATAAAACACAACAAAAGGAAAACCATAAGTGAACTGTTAATAAGCAGTTGAGAGAAAACATACGGGAATGTGAAATCAGGGTCACCATAGACTTTAACCTCAGGTGCACTTCCATACTCACGTAAACAAAGAGAACGTGCATCCTCGCTGGCATTTCTTGCCACATCAACTGGAGACATTTTTGTATGTATGTAACCTATTCTATCCGGTTGTGGATTCGGTTCATGCATAGCCACATGCTGCCCTAATAAACAGTAACAACAAAGTTTGGATGTGATTATTATTTGTTATTGAAAAACCAATATTATAAGAAAGAGTCAACTAACCAATTAGCATTCTTATCCCGATTCTTGACATATAAAAGCGATCAAGAAACTGGTGGATATCGTCTAGGTCCTTGTAATCAAGTTTGGGGTCTAGATCTTTCTTCAACTGTTGAACTCCTAGAGCCATGGTGGGGACCACGTTATTGTGTCGCACTTTGATTAAATTTATCATTTTTGTAAAGTCTTGCTCGTCGTTTTTGTCTTTTATGTCAGGAAATGATCGAAGGTCACGAAAAGAGTCCAAATACCAATCTCTCACCTTGCAAGTCATAAACAGATGAAATCACTTGTTCAAATGTTAGCCAAAACGACACTGTCACATTGGAAAACGGTGAAGAAAATTCATATAAAACTAAACTAGCTTTTGACACGCAATAATGCTACAGGGCTTGAAACTTATAGCAACACAATTTTGATACCTATAAGAATCAAAGATTATAAAGCCCAATATTATTAAAGCAAACAGAGAAGTACTATTTATGTCACGTTGTGTAAAAGAAACTAGTTGCTTTTCAATAGAAGCTGCAGATGAGTTTTATCCACATAATATTTGAAAAGGTAGTTAGGTATAATCATATTGTAAGATCGTTAAAAAGATATAAGCAACTTGTTTGTTGTTGACATTAAGTAGTAATCAAGTATCCTCCCAAAATTGAAGTGATTCTTAACACATGAAATCCTTAAGAAATTTGAATTGAAGTAATTCTTTCTAATCAATCAATCAATCAACAAACAAAACCTAATTAAATATGAAATGACAATTGAATGAATAATTATACTTTGAGGATAGCAGGCTTTTCAGATAAGCCGTAGGGCAGGGACTGGAGCTCAATGGCTCGCCTAGCGATCCTGATTGGAAGCTCCTTGTGGAGAAACTGAGCGGCTAGAATGAGATTGCGGTCCGTGAACCTGGACCCGAACTCCAGCATGTAACGGAGGCTCACGCCGGTCTGCTTCATAGACCCCCATCGCTGCACCTCCTCGATCAGACTCTTCGAGAATGACTCGTAAAGCCTAGTCTTGGCGGCCATATATCACAAATTCACAACCACAACCACAACCACAACCACAAATAATAATAATGGATGAAGATACATCCACATAACAAACAAACAAACAAACTAACTAACTCACTCACTTTAGTGAGAGAGAGGTTGATTTTCTTTGTGTAAGTTAATTATATTAGCGTACGTTCCTCCTTTGGGTAACTGTTTAATCATTCTGACTAATTAATTGTACCCGTATGGACACCCCATTGCCACGTCACTCACACTTTCTTGGGTTTTTTTTTCTACTTTTCGATGTAAACTGAATATTCATCTTACACTAAAGATATCCTATATATTTATTCCTGTTTTAGTGTAACTAGTTGTTAGAGAGCATATAAATAATCTATCTGTGCTTGAATCCTATAATATCATCATGTTTTCCTATTAGTGGTATACACTTGTTGGAATCGAACAAAGACTCTTCCATAAAGTTCTCATTGAATTATTGTCAAATGCGTGGTTCGGACTATCGTACATCCTACCTAAAGATGTACAAATAATAAAAAGGTTATAAAATTAAAATTATTGAAGACAAATCGTAGAAAAAAAAAGATGAAATTGGTATAGAAATAGAAAATTAGTGATAATATAAATCGAATACCGTACCAATTATAGTTGTAAGGTATTGACTTGAAGCTAATAGTGAAAAAGGTACTAGATATACCAAAATCGAAAACATGCACATGAATTTCTTTACAAGTACCAATGTTGTTTAGTTGTATCGGTTAGGTATAGTAATGGTACTGGAATTGTTTGGTTGATATTGGTTCGATACAGTACCGGTTGATATGCCGGTATTCACCGCATAAATAAGTGGGGAAGTAAGTCGTTGCGTGTGGACGGCGACAAAACCCGCATAAACACAATAAACGGCAAAAATTCCTAAGGTGAGGAAAACCTTCACGCAGGTCAGTTATAGGTGGAATTTGGTCATCCCACTAAATGAAGGTGACGGTCCTACCTGCATAAACATTTATATTTCAAAAAGATTCAAAAGTAAGCGGGACTATACCCCTTACCTTGGCAACCAAGTAACTATAAGACAGGTGCGTGTACAGTGTCAAGGCAAAACCCTTCACATACTTAGCACCTGCAGGGAATTGAAGCCAAGAATACCTCGGCAACCAAGTAACTATAAGACGGGTGCGGGTACAGTGTCAAGGCAAAACCCTTCACATACTTAGCACCTGCAGGGAATTGACGCCAGGAATACCTTGAAAGTAAAGTAACTATAAGACGAGTACGGGTACAGTGTCAAGGCAAAACCCTTCACATACTTAGCACTCCGCAGGGAATTGAAACCAAGAAGGATCTTCTGGGCCATGCTTGCGGAAACGGAAATAACATCCCCGCATAGCGGGAACGTTGAAAACTAGATTGTTTGAAGCTCCAAGATGGAATTGGTTGTTTAACATAATTGATCACTATGTTTAAAACTACCAAAACCTCATGGAGAATCTACACAAGTGGAACTCAACGCTCCTGACTTGCGAGGAGGTTACAGACCTACCCGCATCATACCCAAAGATCAAGCAGAAAAGTCGGGAATTTCTGCACGTGACATTAGGACTTCCGCGGGAAGAATCCCCATGGAAAACCTTAAAACTAAACCCTTTTCAAAACCCCTTGCTTAAGTCCAAAAGTTCACCTCATTTATTAACAATTCATGAGAAGAACATTGGACTGGGGGGACTTGAAGAGGTAGGTCCCAGCAGAGCCCAGTTGGACCCGCAAGACTCACCTTCAACAGGGACGTCTGCGCGGTTGGACCCGCAAGACTCACCTTAAACAGGGACGTCTGCGCAGTTGGACCCGCAAGACTCACCTCGAAGAGGGACGTCTGCGCAGTTGAACTCGCAAGACTCACCTTAAGAGACGTCTGCGCAAAGACCAACTGGATCCGCAGGACCAACCATGCTCAGAGACGCGACGTCCTTACGAGCAGTACGCAAGCTGCTCCCGCAGGAAACACCTCCCAATGGTCGACGTACTCCGCCTGTTCCCGCAGCTACGGATACTAGCCATCAGGGAAGGCTACCCGCACAGCAAGGCTACACGCACAAGGCACTAACTCTCAAATAATTCAGTAATGTCACCTGAAGAAGGAATGAGCAAGCCGGGAACACTCCCGCCCAAAGCCGGGAATACTCCCGCTCAAATGAGCCAGTCCGTACATTACTGGAGGATCTTTTGTACTGTACCTGCCAAGGTATGGACAAAAGATCTGACCAAAGCTGCGACAGCTCACTGTGATAAAGGAATAGTACACAGCCGGCCTGGTCACTTTCAGCCGCTGCCTACTCACCAACCCCTGTCACTATCAGCCGCTGCCTACTCACCAACCCCTGTCGTAGCACGTGCATAGCCTGCAGTTGGTGGGAAAGGAATAGTACACAGCCGGCCTAGTCACTATCAGCCGCTGCCTACCCACCAACCACCAGCATGGCATGTGCGTAGCACACAGTTGGTAGAACAGGAATACTATTCAGCCGGCTGTACCTGCTTGGAAACCTACCTTCGGCTATAAATACTCCAATACCTTGGAACGGTATGATCATCTTATATCTTCATATATTATCTGATATCTGCTCTAGTCATTTCTCTTAATATACACTTATATTCAAGAGCAATCTAGTCTGATTCTCACGCCGGAGGGTGGTCACAAGGAGGTACCCCCCCTTCTCAGTGACGAGCTCACGGTGTCTGTTTTGCAGGTCATCAGAAGAACAACCATCTTTGCCGGACCTAACCCTCGTTGGAAACATCTATTTAACCCCCAGATTATCCGTAATCTGCCCGGGGTCACTTAGTGTTTCTTCATTGGCGCCATCCGTGCATAAAAGCTAGAACTAAGCCTTTTTCAGTTTTTTCAAACTTCTGGAAAGATGGTTAAGGTTACTCCGTTGCCAAGGCCAACGAGTGACCAAGAAACTCCGGTAACCACAACCCCAGCTACTGGGGGGAACACCGGCGAGTACACAATATTTACGAACACTACCCCGTTTAACCAAGCCGGGGCAAGTGCAGTAAATTTTACGAACACTACTCCGGTTACCCAAGCCGGGGCAAGTGCAGTAAACAATCATCCCCTGGGATTCATTGATACCCAGGTGGAAAGACAGCAGACGAGGCTCCCCTGCCAAACACTTGAACAAGTTAAAGCGTGGGCGGAAGCGCGACAGAGGGAATTCCAAGCTGAGTTGGATGAATGCTTACGTTCACTCCAACAGGCTGACGAATTCAGAAGCACTCGACAACAGCTCAACATGAGCAGTGAGTACGAGTATTCGGACGATGATCGGGAGGAATCCGACACCGACGCAAACCCTCGCCATAGGGCGAAAGGGAAGCGTAAGGAAACGGACTTCCAACCGAGAAGGAATTTCGGAGAAACCTTCAAACTAAAAAACGCGGGTGGAAACCCACGGGACTTCTCTAAACTGTTGCAAATGCGGGAACGTATTCCTCAGGTATGCATCGCATCTGTCCCATCACATCGCAACTGTTGCAAATGCGGGAACGTATTCCCCAGAAACGCTGACACCTTCGCGTGGACACCAGTGGACATGACTGGTACCTCGAAGTAAGGCAGCGCATAGACTCAAGTATGACCCGGCTTTTACGCCGGTCATACAAAAGCGCAGAGTAATGAGGGCGGAACAAGCTAACGCGTGTAGAACCCAAGTCAAGGAACTCCTTGACGCAGGCATCGTACGCGTTAGCAGATATCAAACATGGGTTGCAAATCCCGTTATGGTACCGAAGTCTAACAAACAATGGCGCATGTGCATAGATTTCAAAGACAAACAAAGCATGCCCCAAAGATTGTTACCCGTTACCCGAAATTGATCTTAAGGTGGATTTGTTAACGCCGTTTCGCCTTAAATACTTTCTTGATGCGTATAAGGGGTACCATCAAGTCCACATGGCCGTTGACGACCAGGACAACCGCATTTCGGACGCCCGATGGCACATTTTGTTATCAAATGATGCCATTCGGACTTAAGAATACCGGGTCCACATACCAATGCCTGATGGACAGAATTTCATGCCCAAATAAACATGAAGCTCAACTCGAGCAAGTGTTCCTTTGGGACGGAAGAAGGGAAGTTCTTAGGAGTCATTGTTACTAAAGATGGCTTCAGAGCGAACCCTGAAAAGGTCGAAGCCATTATCAAAATGGAATCACCTACTACCATCAAACAAGCTCAGACACTGAATGGACGCCTAGTGGCACTTAACCTCTTCTTGGCAAACCATGCGGGTAGGTCGTTCCCATTCATGTCAACGCTGAGAAACTGTCTAAAGAAAACGCACTTCCGCTAGACACCAAAAGCGGAAGCAGCTTTTCAGAAAATTCGGTCACGCTTGATCGAACTCCCAACGCTCAGCACCAGAAATAGGAAACACACACCTCGTGGCATAATGGACGCTAAGCAGGCTAATGCGTGTAGAACCCCAGTTGGGGAAAACACGGATAAAACTGCAGCTTCAATGTTGGAGACCACATACTGCGTAAACAACGAGATTCTAAGCCAAGTGCAT
This sequence comes from Bidens hawaiensis, assembly GCF_021521415.1. Lineage (NCBI taxonomy): Eukaryota > Viridiplantae > Streptophyta > Magnoliopsida > Asterales > Asteraceae > Bidens > Bidens hawaiensis. The sequence continues at coordinate 111,983 of NW_027495214.1, read as the reverse complement.
ATCGGCTCAAAACGCTCGATGACGCCCCCATCCCAAGAACATGGAATGGAGCTCAATTACACAGGCTGCATGTAGATCAATTCCAAACTTGTAAAGAAAAGGCCCAGAGCCACTTCTAATGGAAATGATTCTCCAAATCACATTGACGCTGATGGTCTTACATTTGAACTTTCCAGACAGATGCCGGTATTCACCGCTTACATCCGCCGGGGAAGTAAGTAGTTGCGTGTGGAAGGCGGCAAAACCCGCATAAACAGGTTAGTCTTACATTTATACTTATTCAAACCACTGATATGCCGGTATTCACCGCATAAATAAGTGGGGAAGTCGTTGCGTGTGGACGGCGGCAAAACCCGCATAAACACAAAAAACGGCGAACCTTCACGCAGGTCAGTTATAGGTGAAGATTGGTTACCCCACTAATGAAAGTGACGGTCATACCCGCACAATCATGATAGAGGAAACTGAACACTAACCTATTGACAACCGCGCGTCGAACGGTTAACTTATTCAAAACACTTGGAAAATTGCTAAGTTAAAACCAAAGTATGCACGAGCGAATCATATATTGTTTATGCGGCAAAACAAGTGCCAAATTAAACTATAACATGCATGAGCAAGTCATACAACGTTTATAACGCAAGCCATTAAATGAAAGTGACGGTCCTACTCGCACACTCATGATAGAGGAAACTGAACACTAACCTAGTAACAACCACGCGTCGAAGGTTAACTTATTCAAAACACTAATATGCCGGTATTCACCACATAAATAAGTGGGGAAGTAAGTCGTTGCGTGTGGATGGCGGCAAAACCCGCATAAACACAATAAACGGCAAAAATTCCTAAGGTGAGGAAAACCTTCACGCAGGTCAGTTATAGGTGGAATTTGGTCATCCCACTAAATGAAGGTGACGGTCCTACCTGCACAAACATTTATATTTCGTAAAGATTCAAAAGTAAGCGGGACTATACCCCTTACCTTGGCAACCAAGTAACTATAAGACAGGTGCGGGTACAGTGTCAAGGCAAAACCCTTCACATACTTAGCACCTGCAGGGAATTGAAGCCAAGAATACCTCGGCAACCAAGTAACTATAAGACGGGTGCGGGTACAGTGTCAAGGCAAAACCCTTCACATACTTAGCACCCGCAGGGAATTGAAGCCAGGAATACCTTGGAAGTAAAGTAACTATAAGACGAGTGCGGTACAGTGTTAAGGCGAAACCCTTCACATACTTAGCACTCCGCAGGGAATTGAAACCAAGAAGGATCTTCTGGGCCATGCTTGCGGAAAGGGATATAACATCCCCGCATAGCGGGAACGTTGAGAACTAGATTGTTGGAAGCTCCAAGATGGAATTGGTTGTTTAACATAATTGATCACTATGTTTAAAACTACCAAAACCCCGTGGAGAATCTACACAAGTGAAACTCAACGCTCCCGACTTGTGAGGAGGTTACACACCTACCCGCATCATACCCAAAGATCAAGCAGAACAGTGGGAAATTCTGCGTGACATTAGGACTTCCGCGGGAAGATTCCCCACGGAAAACCATAAAACTAAACCCTTTTCAAAACCCCTTGCTTAAGTCCAAAAGTTCACCTCACTTATTAACAATTCATGAGAAGAACATTGGACTGGGGGACTTGAAGAGGTAGGTCCCAGCAGAGCCCAGTTGGACCCGCAAGACTAACCTTCAACAGGGACGTCTGCGCGGTTGGACCCGCAAGACTCACCTTCAACAGGGACGTCTGCGCGGTTGGACCCGCAAGACTCACCTTAAACAGGGACGTCTGCGCAGTTGGACCCGCAAGACTCACCTCGAAGAGGGACGTCTGCGCAGTTGAACTCGCAAGACTCCTTAAAAGAGACGTCTGCGCAAAGACCAACTGGATCCACAGGACCAACCATGCTCAGATACGCGACGTCCTTACGCGCAGTACGCAAGCTGCTCCCGCAGGAAACGCCTCCCAATGGTCGACGTACTCCGCCTGTTCCCGCAGCTACGGATACTAGCCATCAGGGAAGGCTACCCGCACAACAAGGCTACACGCACAAGGCACTAACTCTCAAATAATTCAGTAATGTCACCTGAAGAGGAAATGAGCAAGCCGGGAATACTCCCGCCCAAATGAGCCAGTCCGTACATTACTGGAGGATCTTTTGTACTGTACCTGCCAAGGTATGGACAAAAGATCTGACCAAAGCTGCGACAGCTCACTGTGATAAAGGAATAGTACACAGCCGGCCTGGTCACTATCAGCCGCTGTCTACTCACCAACCCCTGTCACTATCAGCCGCTGCCTACTCACTAACCCCTGTCGTGGCACGTGCATAGCCTGCAGTTGATGGGAAAGGAATAGTACACAGCCGGCCTAGTCATTATCAGCCGCTGCCTACCCACCAACCACCAGCATGGCACGTGCGTAGCACACAGTTGGTAGAACAGGAATACTATTCAGCCGGCTGTACCTGCTTGGAAACCTACCTTCGGCTATAAATACTCCAATACCTTGGAACGGTATGATCATCTTATATCTTCATATATTATCTGATATATGCTCTAGTCATTTCTCTTAATATACACTTATATTCAAGAGCAATCTAGTCTGATTCTCACGCCGGAGGGTGGTTACAAGGAGGTACCCCCCTTCTCAGTGACGAGCTCACGGTGTCTGTTTTGTAGGTCATCTGAAGAACCATCTTTGCCGGACCTAACCCTCGTTGGAAACATCTATTTAACCCCCAGATTATCCGTAATCTGCCCGGGGTCACTTAGCGTTTCTTCACACATGCTACACAAGTCGCTAGCCGCTGCCAAGTTGTAACTCCCACCAAAATTCCATGCCAAATTATCAACTTCTAAAAGTTTAAGGGTTCAAGTGCAATACCTGACGAAAGAAGTGGGTGTTACGAAGTGGTTGTATTCATGATATGAAATAAAATGTTTCTGTGCATATTAAACAATCATTGATAAGTATGGAAGGATGAAGGATTTTCAACCCAGATTCTTAGAATGTAAGGATGGTGGGAAAAGGGCACTTAGGGAAAGACAGATTCAAAAATTCTGTGTACGTCAAGTGGTGGATGTAATTTCGGACTCCAAGTCACAAATTGGTGAACTTTAGGGATCAATATTGACAAGTAGATCATAGTTGGTTATGCTTCCTAATTACAATATATTTCCTAATTGATTTGTAATTATAATTGGTATGTCTTGGCTAGCAGGTTAGGTTAGTCTATATAAACCACATCATGGTTAGATATTAGAAAAGACAGGTGAGATGCAACAAAGTTAGGGTTCATCTAAAGTCAAACTGAGTTAGCGTTTGGGAATTGTAATCAGTTTTTTGAATTATATGTTTTGATTAATAAATAAGAGTTATTCCTTTATTTTTTGTTTGATTATCAATCGGGACTTGAATTGGTATCAGAGCTAAGTTCAAGAAATCGATAAGGAGGAGACAAAGACTCAAGACATCGATCAAATTCGTATTCGATAAGGAGGGTTATGTCAATTCGTGATCAGAGTCACATCCAAGTTCAAACAGGTTGTGATCGGCGACTGAGACAGGGTTGGCGACAGGCTGTGTGACATCCGTCAATTTCCAAACCTGAAAACCCGACCAATTATAAATTATTTGTGTTTGGATTCTTGAGTTATTAATAAAAATATGAGTTTCATGTTATATTTATTTAGTATTATATCGTGTTGTTAGATTCTCGCTATCGAACCTCAAGCCCGTTTATTTTATGCCAAAAATCGCAATATGGAAAGTCTAGGGACTAAAATGGTTAAGAATCAAATTACTGACGAACCTAACCCGTCACGTAGCGCGACAAGAATCCCCCAAACTAGTCGCATAGCGTGACCAGACCCGGACCAACACCTTGGTGTTGTTGTTGTTGTTATTGCTTTTAATCGTTTTTGCATCCAGTCTCATATCCCTTTTGTGCCTACCATCTAAGACTTAACCCTAAACATCTTTCCCCAACCTCCAAACTTTATTTTACCATATTTGATTATCTTTGTTATTTATTTAAATTAGTTTACTTTAATTCAAACCACCCAACAACTTTCCATGTAAAATAAGTGGTTGGAGTTAATCAACTTTATGTTTAATGTCTGCCCATTTTGCCTATAAATACCAACTCTCCTAAGCCATTTTCTTTTGTTTGTCTCATTTATTACTTCTAGTTTCGTGATTTCAGCTTTATATTGAAGGATCTGGCAGTTTGACTTTTTAAAGTCAAACATTAGCGTTTTAAGCTTCCAGCCTTCTTTCAGGTAATTTACATGTATTTTCTGTTGTATTTGTATTCTTTAACATTAATGGGATGATTCTCTTGCTTCAAATTCATTTGATTGAAGGGTTTATAATCCAAAACCACATATTTAAGTTTAATGGCTTTCATTGTCATTTTGGGAATTTTTACGCGTTTAAATTTTGATTATGTAAGGTTTTCATATTCATTACTGTATTCTGGACAGGTTGGAGTTGCACTTGGCCTTATGTCAAGTTTCAGGCCGACCATAACCGAATACTCGTTTAAACCCGTTTGGGTGTTTATATTTAGTTTATATCATTTAAAACCCACGTATCCACTTAAGTACTGATTTATGTTTCATGTTAAGGTCATGTTGGAACCAAACTTGGTCAAATACCAAGTTTCAGACCGATAAAACCGAACCCTCGCTTAAACCCATTTTTTGGATTTTACATTGAGTTTACAAGTCTAAAGCTACGTGATGTGCATGCGTAGTGATAGAAAAAATGTTCGTTTTTCAAAAGGGTTTTGCATAACACAAGTCGAGTTTTAGATTTATAAAATTGATTTTATCTTAACTAGACTACACACAAATAGGCAAGTGTGCCATTCAACTTGAGTAGCCAACTAGGATGTCAACTAATACTATTATCATTTATAGAATTACTAATAAATTTACAAAAATAACTTTGAATGCTGTATTAAATGAGATAATTAGATATTTATGAATTAATAAAGTTTTATTTATCATTATTTATATCTTATGAATCCATTAAATTTAACTTTTTTGCATTTTTTAACCACCCGCGTATTACACATGCTTTAACCTAATATATATATATGGGTGGATTATTGTACAATAATCAGTTATCGTACATTAGGTACGCGAGTTTTATAAATGTCGATTTAACGCAGTGGCATAATCGTAAATAACCTAAATCTAATTCTACAATCTAATTCATCAATTGATTCATCAGACGTCATCCATATCAATATAATTCAATCGTCGATCCATATCAAACTAATCTACAGATTGACATCAAACTAAATTGAGTTATCTAAACCTAAAAAATGTTCGTTACCTGCAAATAAACTTCAAACACAATCGACCAATTTTTTTTTAAACAAACGATTGTTGTTTGTTCTTCAATGTTTCGCCTAATCATACATATTTGAGCCTTCAATTTTACAGTTGCAACTTATTTTGGATGTTAAAAAAAACTGAAGACACTGTACATTTAAACGTTCTGACAAAAAATGAACACCTTTAAACGTTCAAGTTTAAAAGTTCTATACCAAAACTTTAGAAGTTCTAACAAAAAGGTTTAGAAGTTCTAACAAAAACACCAATCGATTATGGAATTGCAGAAATAATGCACTCAGTTGAGCTCTGATTAGGGTTCAAAATATTATATTTAAACGTTCTGAACACAAAACTGAAGACCTTTAAACATTCTGGCCAAAAAAGAACATCTTTAAACGTTCTAATACGTTCATAGATGTTATGGGTGTTAAAAAAATAAACATCTTTAAACGTTCTAATACGTTCTAAGAACTTCTGGGTGTTCAAAAAAGTTTAGAAGTTCTGATAAAGTTTAAGTTTAGAAGTTCTAAGAAATTCTGGGTGTTCAAAAAAGTTTAGAAGTTCTAAGAAGTTCTGGGTGTTCAGAACTTCTAAAACTAACAAAAAACTAAAAAAAAAATTAAACACCTGTAAACATGAAATTGAACACTGAAATCACTTCATATATTCTCATAATCATCAAACAAAACGTCAATCGACCGTTAATTTTATCATTGATTTGTTCATATGAACAAAATATGGAACGTCTGCAACTGAGTTTACTCAAAACTCAAAATTGATTAATTGAAACTTCAAATTGATGATTAATTGGACCAATTTCAAAGTTTAATTGATCAATTAGTTCAACAATTTCAATTTCAATTGGTCAATTTTATCAACTGACCTATGAAAAAGGCGTGACGAGCAAGATGGTGTTCACGAAGGTACCGTCGACGGCCGTGACGGTGGATGCAATCATTGGACGGGGACGGTGAAGGTGTACGGAATCGATGGAGTAGTGGATCAGAGTTGATGGAGCAAAGGATCATAGCAGTGCGTGATTTTTGAAAATCGATGGTGTAGAAACTCATGTACCTATTGTATGATAAAGGATTATTGCATTGGATCCTTTATCTATCTATCTATATATATATAAAATCTAGTGTATTCTTGATGTGCTGAAAGTAGTCAAATAATTATTAACTAAAAATAAGCTAATCTAGACAATGAGTAATAATTATAAACTCTTAAACTTAACTTAAACTACTAACCAGCAAGAGTACCGGTCGTCTCTAGTACAGCTAAGTAAGTCCGGATAAGCAGCCCACTCTTCTTCGTTTATCTCATCAATCTCATCATCAGAGTCACTCCAAAAATCAATAATAGTATGTGAAACCGGAGGTGGGACTTCAACATCCATTTGTGTCTCTGTTACCTGAGTGATCTCCTCATCTGACTGCTCAACATATTCCAAGGATCTCAACCTCTCCATTTCATATTCTTCATCCAGTCTCCTAGAAATTTCCTCTACTTTACGTTCGAGATCTGTAATAATATCCTGGTGCTTTTTGAAGATGGTATCATGCTCAACGAACATCTTTTGGGTATCTGTAGCCATGTATTGGACCAACATCTTTTCTATCCTACCCATAGCAGCTACATCCTCATCAGAAAGGCTTTTATAAAATTGATCATAACACTGCTCCTGTTTTTACTGAGGTTGCTGATACGAATTATCAAAATAATACGGAAAAGGTCCCTGTGAAAAATTTTGCACTGGCTGCACAGAAGGGTTAGCATAATGATGTTCTAAATACCCCACATATTGTGGATATATAAGCGTAAAATGGGGCACGCCACAAATCTCACATATATTTACGACTCAAAAGAAATAAAAGACACAGACAAATAGACTCCTACGACTCAAAACAAAAACAAATAGCACGTATGTAGCAATTAAGTCCAATTAAAGTAAATAACGCAATCGCTAAGACTCCCCCGGCAACGGCGCCAAAAAACTTGATGTGCTAAAAGTAGTCAAATAATTATTGACTAAAAATAATCTAATCAAGACACTAAGTAATAATTCTAGAATCTTAAACTACTAACCGACAAGTGTACCGGTCGACTCTAGTACAGCTAAGTAAGTCCGGATATCGAACCCACAAGACTCTATAAATTACGTATACTAGCTAATAAGCCTCGACTTACTAACACGACTATGTAATAATATTATTTAAGGGGGAGTTTTAAACTATTTAATTAAAACCTAACTAATGATCAACTTAATTATTACTTAAATAAACTAATTAATAAACTAATACTTAAATAATTAACCCTAACCCTAATTATTTAAAATATAATAAAACATTATCATTACTTAAAACCTAATTAATTAAATATTATAAACTTAACCCTAATTAAATAAAATATAATAAACTATTAAAACACTTAGATTAACTCAGATGATGAAAATAACTACCTAGGCTAGAATCCCCAATGTTACGGCAATCAATCAAATGGGAAACTTAAGTTATGGAACTGGGATCGTAAAATAGACCCTTGACAGAAAACCCGAACAATATCCTTGACCCTCAAGAAGACACCTATGGATTTCTAACAAGTTTTAAGACTCACCAGTTTTATGAATTAAACTTCCTTATGGTTATTTAATAATTTATGTCTAAGTATCTTTATGACGAAATCTTACCTTACAACGCGAAAATCAAAGATAGTTAAGAAGTCTCAATTGACTTAATAGACTAAGCTGACAATCAAACTTAGACAGACTCCTTACGAAGATCTAAATCTAGCAATCCTGACCAACAAAGATCTTTCAATAACCTATCACCTTACAGCTTTCTAGGCTAGCAGCTCACTTTTATCTATTTAATTGATTTTATTGTTTCTATCATCTTAATGCATATCAATCATAAACTAGTCAAGAACACACATTAAATGACCTAACAAAACCCTATCCTATGAAACAATCATCAAGGGTATTGTGAAACAATAAATCCAAGTAAATAAAACCAAGCAATCATATGCATCAATTAATTCAAACTCAACAGTTTACTTAAAACATAAAATCCATAACGGAACAATTCTCAATCAAAATCAAACCGAACAAAGGTTCATCACGACCTAGATAGTATATTAACTTTAGCCTAGCATCATATAGTCTAAATCAAGCAAAGCAAATAAAAGGGAAAACATGGTGAAATAATGAGAAACGAAAGATTAAAGGCGATAAAACCCGTAGTCTTCGATCTTGAACGTAAAGCTCTTCACTGGCTGTTCTCGTGCCTTCAAAATCACCACGAAACTCGAAAATATGCTCCAAGAACTCCCAATTTCGTTTGGTGGCTTCAGATTACTTTCAGGTTTAAGTTTAAGATATTTAAATACCCAAAACAAGGCCCAAGATGTAGCAAAAACGAAAATAAAAAATCCTCCAGCAACCCCTAGGCGCCACACGACGGGCTTTGGCCTCCTCGTTCGTGCGGCGCGGAGTGCTCCATCAAGGGGGCCGGTTTTTGACCGGTTTTCCGTTCTGGCTCCTTCCTAACGCGTTCCGGATATCCGTTTTGGCTCTTTTTAAATCGTTTTTCGTCCTTTTTGATCACGAACAACTCCCGGAACCTACGAAACATAAAAATGTTAGTAGTATACAAATCTTGACTAAAAACGAACAAAAACAGTTAAAATATTAAATAAAATATACACGAGAAACATAAACATTTTGCATTATATCAAATATCCCAACACTTATTCTTTTTTCGCCCCTGAAAAAGTTTGATGCAGTTGAATCAGAATCGGAAAATACAGTCTTACAAACATATAGGTTAATTTTTAAAGCTCAGAAAAACGCAAAAACCGCGATCACCGATATTGTTGTCCACTTAAACCCATGCCTTAATCTTTACCGGGACAAATAAGATCCGACAATAATATTACTCAGTGGTTTACACAATTAAGACCCGCTTATTTTCAGCTTTTACCGGACTAGACCACCCCAAATTGACTTAAACCTCAAAATTAGCAGAATTAAAACTTTTGTTGCTCTATTTTTTCATGAATAGTTAAGATGATCAAGGGTATTGTTTATCCACCTAATCTTAAGCATCAAAGTTTTCCAAGCAGCCATTAGATACGATTAAGGTACAATTAAATAATAGCTAGTGTTCCCCACAACATGACATACCCGTTATCAAGCAATACCCCGAACCCATCACCATAGGTGAGCATGCAAAATTTCATTTGTAGGGCTTACATGTAGCGTGTCCCTTGTGGTCCATTTCTTAATGGTAATGAGACGCGAGCAAGGGGACCCCACATGGCTAATAGCGTGGATGATCAAGTCTGTAGTGTATTTTTACTTTTGTACTTTTGTGATCATGTTTAAAGACTTATAAGGGTTTGCTCTTTTTAGCTTTATTTAAATATCCACAATCCCACTTAGGAATTGTGAATACCTAGATGAATAGATTGCATACAGACCCATGGTCTCCAGACCCGAATCATCCCATCAATACAAGATTTAAGGTTGTAAAACCATACGACAATGAAGTGTAAAACACTAAAACTAGCAATTTAAGATTTATATCACAGGCTACACGGCATACTCTAACCTTAAACCTACCCAAGCATCATATGATAACGTATTCACATTTTTAAAATTTTATAATATTTCCACATTTTCATACAAAAAATTGAGGCTTGAGTATAGCCCGACCTTTCATTACTTATCTTCCATGGACAAAACGCTTTACCCACAAAAGATTTCCGTTTTAAACCATTTTATCAAATTGTCCTTTTATTTTCAAGGCTGAGCCTACCGACACATCCCAAGTTAAGTGCGTTTTCTTTTATATATCTCATATTATTAGTAGTTTGAAAAACCGATTTCTGATAAATATCATCATCTCCCACTTTCACGCAAAAAAACTAAATTTAAGGGACATTTTTAAAACTTTTTTCAATTTTTATATATATTTTTTAATTTTTTTTATTTTAAAAGTTAAATTTAAACTATGACTCGAATATCCTATCCCTACACTTAAATTTTGCATTATCCTCAATGCAAGAATAAGGACGACTTAAATAAAAATTAAATTAAAAATAAAGTCGGACTACAAAAAAAAAAAACTAAAAACTTAAAAAATAAAAATGAAAGCAAAATAAAAAGTTAATAAGCTAGATAAGGGAAAAGACTTAGCTGGTAATATGCGTATGAAATATGATGCCAAAGTCTTCTTCCATGAATGCCTTCCAACTACGAACGTGCTCGGCAATTGTTAACTCCTTCTCTCACACACGAACGTAAGCGGCCAAGCAAAACCAAACAAAAATATCTAAAAATGTATCTTATCATAATGATATATATTATGCAACCCACAAATATGAAACATGAATAATCAGGAGCAAATATATAAATATAAAGTATACGGCTCCACTGCTACTCCATCCCCACAACTGTCTTTTTCATTAAATTCTTACTTGGGAATCGTCTCTAGCTCAATATTTCTTCAAACTAGCAAAACTTAAAACACGAAAACAAAGTCGAACTACAAAAACTACGTTAGCGACCCGATGAAATATACAGACTCCACGAAACCTCCCCACACTTGAACTTAATTAGGAGGTTTCTCCTTAATCTGGACCCTATGTAACCCGTTTAGTTCCACCCGGAATTTATCAAATAGTAATATATCAATGGTGGAACCGCAAAATATTAACTTAGAATTAAAAATCAATAACGGGTCAGACCACCTATATGTAAACTTACCTGGCAAGAGCCGAATGCGTTGTAAATATCGAGAAGACTGGTCGTGTTTGACATGCAAAGGCTTTTTCACTCCTGTAGACAATCTTCTAAAGTATACGCAACTTCAGATTTCTGGTAACCTATCATCCTCGACCTTCTCCCGTGGTTTTAATTCCCGATAAGCATTCAAAACACAGTCCACGGGCTGGCAATAGTGTTCTTCCTCTAACACCACATCCTCATCTACAATGTCCTCTATAAGTAGAGCCTTGAAAAATGCAACATCCTCATTAACGTCAAATGTGTCTCCCCCGTCATAATCCGACAATCCATCCAACTCCAGATTCAGGAATTCATCTTCCTCGTTAAGCTCATTATTAACCTTCACCATATCGTCAACACCAAACATCAGCTCGATTGACTCCCCCAAATCTACTTCATCCTCTATCTCTTCTTTCTTCATTAACGACATCTGATAAGCAGCCCACTCTTCTTCGTTTATCTTATCATCAGAGTCACTCCAAAAATCAATAATAGCATGTGAAACCGGAGGTGAGACTTCAACATCCATTTTTGTCTCCGTTACTTGAGTGATCTCCTCATCTGACTGCTCAACACATTCCAAGGATCTCAACCTCTCCATTTCATCTTCTTCATCCAGTCTCCTAGAAATTTCTTCTACTTGACGTTGGAGATCTGTAATAAAATCCTGGTGCTTTTTGAAAATGGTATCATGCTCAACGAACATCTTTTGGGTATCTGTAGCCATGTATTGGACCAACATCTTTTCTATCCTACCTATAGCAGCTACATCCTCATCAGAAAGGCTTTTAGAAAATTGATCATAACACTGCTGCTGTTTTTGCTGAGGTAGCTGATACGAATTATCCAAATAATACGGAAAAGGTCACTGTGAAAAATTTTGTGTAAGGCCCCGTTACCTGTAGCCCTACTTTGTACGTTGGATTTACTCATAAACGCAGTTCTAAATATCAGAGTTAATAAAAACTTTCGCGGAATAATAAAACTTCAACCATAACATTTTACATAACCATCAAATCATGTCTTATAAAACATTCATAGTCAATTAAAACAAAACATAGTCTTTAAAACATTAAAACATTTCTCCGAGATACCAGTATCTTTGATTCCATGCCATACGTCTTCAGTCACGCGAGCTGCCTCAACCTATTTGCCTGCGTGAATACTAAAAGTCAGCTACACTGAGTGAGTTCTAGTTAATCACATAACTTACTTTTCATACACATATACGTGCCCGAAGGTACGCATTACATGCATATCATGTTCAGCATTCGTCCATACACATTCATATCTAACCATACATTATAAAGGGCATTTCACCATACATACCTCGGATATTATTAGGGTCCGGTACCCTCCATCCTCGGATATTATTAGGGTCCGGTTGTAACATCCTAAAATTTTAATGATGAATAAAGGAAGTTATGTTTAGTGATTTCGCGTAATTGATTAATGTCGGGGAAGGAGCGGGTCTTGGACTTGGATTAATTGAGATGGGTTAAATGAGAATGGGATTTCAGGGATATAAATACCCCCAAAATCCCAAAATATCTTCTTTTTCCCCCACTCTCCTAAACACACACATACACACACACCAAGCACACCCAAAACCGCCGCCGGCCGGGCCGAGAAAGAAGGAAGGATCGAGCGAGGTCCGGGTAAGAGAGAAAGATTAGTGGTGATACCAAGATAAACGAGATCCAAACAAGCTCAAAAGGTATGATTCTTGATCTTGGAAGTTTAAAGATCCGAGCTTTTAGTGTATAAACGACCGAAAATGGTCGGGAAGTATAGTGGGTGGTATTGAACCTTAACAAGGGTGTTAAAATCGCCCGAAATGTTGATCAGAAACTGAAACAGCGAACATCTGGGCAACTTCGCCTTCATCTGGGCAACTTCGCCTTCAAGCGATGAACTTCGCCTGCAAGCTAAGTTCGCCTGATGAACTTCGCCTGCAAGCTAAGTTCGCCTGATGATAAGTTCGCCTGAGGTTTAACTTCGCCTAAAGCCAAGTTCGCCTGAGGTTTAACTTCGCCTAAAGCCAAGTTCGCCTGAGGTTTAACTTCGCCTAAAGCCAAGTTCGCCTGAGGTTTAACTTCGCCTAAAGCTAAGTTCGCCTGAGGTTTAACTTCGCCTAAAGCTAAGTTCGCCTGAGGTTTAACTTCGCGTAAAGCCAAGTTCGATTAGAAAATAAATTAAAAACCTAATGAAAAATGTGTTAAGACAGTTAATGGAAATAAAATTTTTCCAAGCTGATCTGGCAGCTCGACCCCAGCCAGGGGCTCTGCCCCTTGGACCCTGCTAGGGGCTGCCGCCCCTAGACCCCGCTGCCAGGGGCGCTGCCCCCGGACCCCCGTTCGTTGTGGGTCATATAAAGATAGAAGTACATTATGAGAAGTGATAGTTAATTGATACGTATACTTGTTATATAGTCAGCCGTGCACAACTGAAGAAAGGGATTACGATTAACGGTGAACGTAACCGTTTTCAGGTGAGTTTCTAGCCCCATTTATGTGTTATGTTTTCGGGGCTGTGTGCATACTCAATATGTTTGTTAATACGCTTATCCTAAGAGATAAGTGTATGCTTATGTGGATAATGTGAAATGTATGAATGATTGCTTGATGATACGTGAACGATCTTCGGATATTGCACGTACTGTCAGGTTGTAACGTTATGTATAAGGTAAGTATGTTATGTATGTTTATGTGTATAAACGTGATGAAGATAAGAAAAGAAAGAAATGATAATGTATGGTTGTATGGTTACGGAAAGGGTACCGAGCTCTAATAATACTCGAGGTATGAGGTATGGTTTTATGGTAACGAAGAGGGAATCGAACCCTACTAATATTCGAGAACTAGGGAACCGAACCATACTAATATTCGAGGAAAGAGGGTACCGAGCCCTAATAATACTCGAGGAAGGAGGGTACCGAGCCCTAATAATACTCGAGGAAAGAGGGTACCGAGCCCTAATAATACTCGAGGAAAGAGGGTACCGAGCCCTAATAATACTCGAGGAAAGAGGGTACCGAGCCCTAATAATACTCGAGGAATGTAGGGCGTAATGCTCTTTATAACGTAAGGTATGAAGGTAAGTTAATACAAAAGAAAGTAAGAAAGTAAGAAAGTATGAAAGTAAGAAAGTAAGAAAGTATTAAAAGTATGAAAGTATGAATGAAAGAATATAATGTTATGTGAATGGTATGATTATGTGATTATCTAGAACTCACTCAGCGTAGCTGACTTTTAGTATGCACGCAGGTGAGTAGGATGAGGCAGCTCGCTTGAGGAGACACATGGCACTGAACAAGAGTCTGGCATCTGAAGACTTATGATGTTTTAATTTTAATGTTTAATTGTGAAAGACAAAGGATGTTTTGAGACAAGTTATGAAATATTGTAATGTTTTATGAAAGTTTTATATTCCGCGTAAATGTTTTAAGTAACTCTGATATTTAGAACTGTGTTTATGAGTAAATCCAACACGAGAATAGGGTTACCGGTAACGGGGCCTTACACCGGTCACCCTTCATCCTCGGATATTATTAGGGTCCGGTACCCTTTCTTCCATAGCTTCATACTATACCTGTTCTTAAATACTTTTCCTGACAATACGTGCAATCTCCGAAGAGCGTTCACGTACCATTAACATATCATACGTACATTATGCATACATCATATCATACATGCATCTTATCTTACATCATACATGGCAATCACATCTTTAGCTACCACCTGACGGTACATGCAATATCCGAAGATCGTTCACGCACCGTCAAGCAATCATCATACATAAATCATACAAGGCATACACTTACCACTTAAGGTAAGTGTATTAACTATCACATCGAGTATGCACACAGCCCCGAAAACATAACAAGGAAGTGGGGCTAGAAACTCACCTCAATGCGGTTGCGTTCACCGTTTATGGTTATTCCTTTCTTGAGCTGTGCGCGACTAACTGTATAATAATTATACGTTTCAGTAAACTATCACTACACATATTGTCTTTCTAGTTTAATTATCACCCTCAACGAACAGGGGTCCGGGGGCAGCGCCCCTGGCAACGGGGTTCTAGGGGCGGCAGCCCCTAGCGGGGTCCAAGGGGCAGAGCCCCTGGCTGGGGTTAAGCTGCCAGGTCAGCTTGGAAAAATTTTATTTTCATTAATTGTCTTAACACATTTCCATTAGGATTTTGAATCATTAAATAATTTGCTACTTAAAGTCCAAGGGCTTCTTTGTAATTATTCTTTCCTAAGTCTAGGGACCATTTCTGCCATTCTGGTAAACTTCTAGTTCGCTACTGGGTTCTTTAACGAATTGGTTTGTCATAACGAATTGGACCTTATGACGAATTGGCCCCTTTTGACGAATTGGACTTTATAGCGAACTGAACCTTTATAACGAATCTGTCCATATAGCGAACCAGTCCACATAGAGAATTAGTCCAGATAACGAATTGGACATTCTAATTCGTTATCTCCTTCACGAATGACTATAACGAATTGAGGGTCAATTCGTTATCTTTTCCTTAACGAATCTGGATGTGAACTAAGGCTAGTTCGCTAGGCTTTCTTTAGCGAATCACCCTTGGTTCGTTAATGAATCAGGGTTAGGGTTTGTCAGAGAATGTTAGAAACATTCTCTGACATTCTTAAAATACTCAGCCGCCTTTCCGGCACCGCCGCCGGAAAACCGCGAACACGCCGGAAAAACGGGTTTTAACTCTTTTTTTCACCGTTTTTCGCCCCGTTCAGTTAGATCTGAGCTAGGGTTACCCCTAAGCTCATTATAGGTTCGGTTTATACCCGATTCCACCTGGATCTCGTGACTTAAACGGTTTAACGGTGTCGACTCGTCGTTTCGTGACTATATCTAACGGGTTTAAGCTAAAACAACATCATACTATTATTACCTCGGGTCGGTGCTCGGTTTCCTTCTTGGTTTCGGTTTAGATAGGGAGATAACTAGAGAGAAAGCTTAAGTGTGTGTTTTGGTGGTGTATGGAATATGTGTGAAATGAGGAATAAGTGGAGATTAAGGGTTTATATATTTATGGATCATGGGCTTAATCCCATGGTCTTTCCTTCTTTCTTTCATAACCCAAGTCCATAACCCATATTCATTTAGCCAACACTAGCCCATCTCGTATTCTATTTATCTAAACTGATAACGACCCACTATAAAATAACGAAATTTATTTCATTATAATAACCAAAAGTAGGATGTTACATTTTGCACCGGCTGCACAGAAGGGTTAGCATAATGATGTGCCAAACACCCCATTGTGGACATATAAGTGTAAAATGGGGTCCGCCAGAAATCTCACACATATTTACGACTAAAAAGAAATAAAAGACACGGACAAATAGACTCCTACGACTCAAAACAAAAACAAATAGCACGATGTAGAAATTAAGTCCAATTAAAGCAAATAACGCAATCGCTAAGACTCCACGGCAACGACGCCAAAAAACTTGATGTGCTGAAAGTAGTCAAATAATTATTAACTAAAATAAGCTAATCTAGATACTAAGTAATAATTCTAGACTCTTAAACTACTAACCGGCAAGTGTACCGGTCGACTCTAGTACAGCTAAGTAAGTCCGGATATCGAACCCACAAGACTCTATAAATTACGTATACTAGCTAATTAGACTCGACTTACTAACACGACTATTTAATAATATTATTTAAGGGGGAGTTTTAAACTATTTAATTAAAACCTAACTAATGATTAACTTAAATATTACTTAAATAAACTAACTAATAAACTAATACTTAAATAATTAACCCTAACCCTAATTATTTTAAATATAATAAAACATAATCATTACTTAAAACCTAATTAATTAAATATTATAAACATAACCCTAATTAAATAAAATATAATAAACTATTAAAACACTTAGATTAACTCAGATGATGAAAATAACTACCTAGGCTAGAATCCCCAATGTTACGACAATCAATCAAATGAGAAACTTAAGTTATGGAACTGGGATCGTAAAATAGACCCTTGATAGAAAACCCGAACAGTACCCTTGACCCTCAATAAGACACCTATGGATTTCTAACAAGTTTTAAGACTCACCAGTTTTATGAATTAAACTTCCTTACCGTTATTTAATAATTTATGTCTAAGTATCTTTATGACGAAATCTTACCTTACAACGCGAAAATCAAAGATAGTTAAGAAGTCTCAATTGACTTAATAGACTAAGCTGACAATCAAACCTAGACGGAATCCTTACGAAGATCTAAATCTAGCAATCCTAACCAACAAAGATCTATTAATAACCTATCACCTTACAACTTTCTAGGCTAGCAGCTCACTTTTATCTATTTAATTGATTTTATTGTTTCTATGAACTTAATACATATCAATCATAAACTAGTCAAGAACACACAATAAGTGACCTAACAAAATGCTATCCTATGAAACAATCATCAAGGGTAATGTGGAACAATAAATCCAAGTAAATAAAACCAAGCAATCATACACATCAATTAATTCAAACTCAACAGTTTATTTAAAACATAAAATCCATAACGGAACAATTCTCAATCAAAATCAAACCGAACAAAGGTTCATCACGACCTAGGTAGTATATTAAGTTTAGCCTAGCATCATATAGTCTAAATCAATCAAAGCAAATAAAACTGAAAACATGGTGAAATAATGAGAAACGAAAGATTAAAGGCGATAAAACCCGTAGTCTTCGATCTTGAACGTAAAGCTCTTCACCGGTTGTTCTCGTGCTTTCAAAATCACCAAGAAACTCGAAAATATGCTCCAAGAATTCCCAATTTCGTCTGGTGGCTTCAGGTTATTCTCAGATTTAAGTTAAAGATTTTTAAATACCCAAACAAGGCCCAACATGTAGCAAAAACGAAAATAAAAATCCTCCAGCAGCCCCTAGGCGCCGCGCGACAGGCTTCGGCCTCCCCGGTCGCGCGACGTGCTCTACCAAGGGGACCGGTCAGACCGGCCCGGTTTTGACCGGTTCTCCATTCTGGCTCCTCCCTGACGCGTTCTGGATCTCCGTTTTAGCTCTTTTTAACTCGTTTTCCGTCCTTTTTGATCACAATCAACTCCCGGAACCTACGAAACATAAAAGTGTAAACAAACAAAAACCATTAAAATATTAAATAAAATATACACGGGAAACATAAACATTTTGCATTACATCAAATATCCCCACACCTATTCTTTTTTCGTCCCTGAAAAAGTTTAATGTAGTTGAATCGGAATCGGAAAATACAGTCTTACAAACATATAGGTTAATTTTTAAAGCTCAGAAAAACGCAAAAACCACGATCACCGATATTGTTGTCCACTTAAACCCATGTCTTAATCTTTACCGGGACAAATAAGATCCGACAATAATATTACTCAGTGGTTTACACAATTAAGACCCGCTTATTTTCAGCATTTACCGGACCAGACCACCCCAAATTGACTTAAACCTCAAAATTAGCAGAATTAAAACTTTTGTTGCTCTATTTTTTCATGAATAGTTAAGACGATCAAGGGTATTGTTTATCCACCTAAGCTTAAGCATCAAAGTCTACCAAGCAGCCATTAGATACGATTAAGGTACAATTAAATAGTAGCTAGTGTTCCCCACAACATGACATACCCCCGTTATCAAGCAATACCCCAAACTCATCACCATAGGTGAGCTTGCAAAATTTCATCTGTAGGGCTTACATGTAGCGTGTCCCTTGTGGTCAGTTTCTTAATGGTAATGAGACGCGAGCAAGGGGACCCCACATGGCTAACAGCGTGGATGATCAAGTCTGTAGTGTATTTGTACTTTTGTGATCATGTTTGAAGACTTATAAGGGTTTGCTCTTTTTAGCTTTATTTAAATATCCACAATCCCACTTAGGAATTGTGAATACCCAGATGAATAGATTGCATACAGACCCATGGTCTCCGGACCCGAAGCATCCCATCAAAACAAGATTTAAGGTTATAAAACCATACGCCAATGAAGTGTAAAACACTAAAACTAGCAATTTAAGATTTATATCATAGGCTACACGACATACTCTAACGTTAAACCTACCCAAGCATCATATGATAACGTATTCAGATTTTTAAAATTTTATAATATTTCCACATTTTCATACCAAAAATTGAGGCTTGAGTATGGCCCGACCTTTCATTACTTATCTTCCACGGACAAAACGCTTTACCCACAAAAGATTTCCGTTTTAAACCATTTTATCAAATTGCCCTTTCATTTTCAAGGCTGAGCCTACCGACACATCACAAGTTAAGTGCGCTTTCTTTTATATATCTCATATTATTAGTAGTTTAAAAAACCGATTTCCGATAAATATCATCATCTCTCACTTTCATGCAATAAAACTAAATTCAATGGACATTTTTAAAACATTTTTCAATTTATATATATATATATATTTTAATTTTTTTTATTTTAAAAGTTCAATTTAAACTATGACTCAAATATCCTATCCCCACACTTAAATTTTGCATTGTCCTCAATGCAAGGATAAGGACGACTTAAATAAAAATAAAATTAAAAATAAAGTCGGACTACAAAAAAAACTAGAAACTTAAAAAATAAAAATTAAAGCAAAATAAAAAGTTAATAAGCTAGATAAGGGAAAAGACTTAGCTGGTAATATGCGTATGAAATATGATGCCAAAGTCTTCTTCTATGAATGCTTTCCAACTATGAACGTGTTCAGCAATTGTTAACTCCTTCTCTCACACATGAACAAAAGCGGCCAAACAAAACCAAACAAAAATATCTAAAAATGTATCATATCATAATGATAGATATTATGCAATTAAAGTACTTCAACAACCCACAAATATAAAACATGGATAATCAGGAGCTATAAACGGAAATAATTTGTAATCAATGTATTAATTGTGTTTCCTTGTATTTGTGATTGACTCTCCTTAATTACATGAGAGATCTTCGTCTTTCTAAATTATAAATATAGCTCCCAAATCCCTCAATGATTATTGAGGTTGATTTTATTCCATTACATGGTATCAGCCTAAACCTTTACCCTAAATTTTTCTTTCCTACGGACCTTCTCTACCATCTCATGGCTGCCTCCACTGACTCTCTTCCCATCATGAATTCTGTCCCTCACTTTTCTCCAATAAAATTATCGGCTTCTAATTATCTATTTTGGTGCAACCATATGCGGTTCCTGGTGCCCTACACAAGCTTTCTGACCACATCGATGGCTCCATCCAACCACCGCCTAAGACCATCACGGTTTGACAATAAACTTGTCGCAAATCCGGAACATCTTTCATGGATCGCTAATGACCAGAAGGCTGCTCTTCTACTCCTCTCATCCTTAATTGAAGAAGCAGCTGCTGAAGTCTTGGGTTTAACCGGTGCTTAACAAATCTGGACTGCTCTTGAACAGGCGTCCATCAACGCGTCTGTGGAGCGGATTCAGTCTCTTCGAAACTCCCTTCGACAGCTCTCAAAAGGTACGTCTTCTATTACCGATTTCTCTCATCGGTTTAGAAATCTGTGTGAATTCCATGCTCAGTGTCATGTTACTCATGACACACCATATTGGACCGGGGACTCGGGCGCAACTGATCACATGGCACCAAATCGAGAGTTTCTCCACCACTCTAATCCATAAAAAGGTAATAGCAAGGTTATTTTTGGTAATGTAAGCAACTTCCGATTACTCATACGGGGTCTTATAAAATTTGTAACAAAATGAATCTCCGTGATGTGCTTGTTTTTCCAAACCTCACAAAGAAATTGTTATCTGTAAGAAAGTTGACTGCCGATCATCCTGTTGATGTATTATTTTCTCAGCATTATTTTCATATTCAGGATCGGATGACAAGACATGTTCTTGCTCGAGGGAATCGCGTTGATGGACTTTATGTGCTCAAATATGGACCACAAGCTTTTGTTGCTGATGTTTCAAATAAGGCCTTTTATGAATTATGGCATGCCCGTTTAGGCCACGTTTCTTTTGATGTTATTTCTGTTTTGAACAAATGTGGTGTTTTATCAGTTACTTCTTTATTACCTAAGCCTGACATTTGCACTTCGTGCCAACCTGCAAAGGGACATCGATTACCTTTTATTTCAAATGAAAAACGTGCTTCTTATCCATTAGATTTGGTGCATTGTGACTTGTGGGGCCCTGCTCCTGTTACTTCTACTGATGGATATCGTTATTATGTTATTTTTATCGATGATTACTCTAGGTTTACATGGTTTTATCCTCTTAAAACGAAAACGGGATTCTATGCGGTTTTACCTGCATTTATTAACCTTGTTCAAACTCAACGCTCCCGGCAAAATAAAAGTTTTCCAAATGATGGTGGAAGCGAGTTTGTGAACCATACAGTTCAAAATTTTTTTGAGGACAACGGGATTTTTCATCGATTTTCATGTCTATACACGCCACAACAAAATGGGCGTACTGAAAGGAAACATCGCCATGTTGTTGAAATGGGCCTCGCTATGTTATTTAATCCACATGTTCCGGCTCAATATTGGGCCGATGCCTTTACCTCGGCTACCTATATTATTAATCGTGTGCCGACCCCTCTCCTCGGCAACACGTCTCCTTTTCAAATATTATTTGATCAGCTACCATGTTACGCTAATTTTCGGGTCTACGGGTGCCAAGTATTTCCTTATTTGCATGACTACGCCAAGCATAAACTTGAGCCAAGAAGTCTTCCATGTGTTTTCATTGGTTATAGCTCTTCTCACAAAGGCTTTCGGTGTTTGGATCCAACATCAAATCGTGTTTTTATCTCTCGCCATGCTCGATTTAATGAAGTTTCTTTTCATTTCAAAAATTCTGGTGCCTCATTAAATCATCAACATTTAATCCTTAGCACTTTTCGTGAAGATTTAACTGGCTCGACTCCTTTGCCTACTAGCCCTACTTCATCCAGACCAACCCCACCAGAAACTTCCCCTACCTCATGCCCACTTTGTCACCCACCAACCAGCCCACTACCTGGAAACCCAACCACAACCCACCTTCAACCCGACTACCCCACTACCAACCCAGCTGAAATCAATCCCGACCCTGCCACTACCGAATCCTCTACAGCTGCCAGCGAATCTGCCACTACCTAACCCGAACCAACTCCTACTGAGCAAGTACCCGACACCTCCACTTCCAACACTCATACTATGAAAACACGAGCCAAGGCAGAAATTTTTAAACCTAAATACCAAGCCGATCTTGCTGCCCTAAGCTCCTATGCCTTACACGTTGCCTTGTCTTCTATTGTTGAACCACGGGGCTTCAAATCGGCGTCTAAAGATCCAAAATGGATGGCAGCTATGGACGATGAGATTACGGCACTTCATCAAATCAATACATGGACTTTAGTTCCACGTCCCTCTTCTACGAATGTTGTGGGTTCCAAATGGGTGTTTCGGGTTAAATATCACACTAATGGAACAATTGAGCGTTATAAGGCACGTTTGGTGGCTCAAGGATTTACACAAATCCCGGGATTGGACTATTCTCATACCTTTAGTCCTGTGGTTAAATCTTCCACGGTGCGCACTGTGCTATCTCTAGCGGTGCTTAAAAATGGAAGTTGCATCAACTCGATGTAAAGAATGCTTTTTTAAATGGCAATCTGACCGAAACAGTTTTTATGGAGCAACCACCTGGATTTGTGAACTCGCAATTTCCTAACCATGTTTGCAAATTATCTAAGGCTCTTTATGGACTCAAGCAGGCTCCACGTGCTTGGTTTCAACGTCTAAGTACGTTTCTTCTTTCCTATGGCTTCACATGTAGTCGTGCGGATACTTCTCTTTTTGTTCTTCGCAAAGACTCACACATCATGTATCTTCTCGTTTACGTTGATGATCTCATCTTAACGGGAAATGATGAAGCCATTATTCACACCTTTATTGCTCACTTGCACTGTGAGTTTGCCATTAAAGATCTTGGGGATCTAAGTTATTTTTTGGGTTTAGAAGTCGTCTACACTAACACTGGCCTTTTTCTTACACAAGCCAAATATGCCAAAGATATTCTTCTCCGGGCACAGTTGTACGACTCCAAACCTGTGAGCACTCAACTTGCTCCTTACGAGTCTTTTTCTATTGATGGAGTACCATACTCGGATCCTACTTTCTATCGGTCTTTAGTCGGAGCTTTACAATACTTAACCATCACTAGACCAGATTTATCTTATGCAGTGAATCAACTTTCCAGTTTCTTCATCGTCCCACTGTAGATCGTTTAAGGGCCGTCAAACGTCTTCTATGTTATGTGAAAGGAACACTTTCCTTTGACCTCACCTACAGTCGTACGCACACACCCTGTGTTATTGGTTATTCTGATGCTGATTGGGCATGTTGTCTTAATACACGCCGCTCTACGTATGGTTATTCTATTTTTCTGGGTGGTAATCTGGTGTCTTGGAGTGCTAAGAAACAACCTACGGGCTCTCGATCCAATTGTGAATCGGAGTATCGTGCAATGGCGAACACTGCCGCAGAGCTTGCCTGGATAACTCATCTCTTGCGAGAATTGCATGCTCTTCCACTAGATCATCCTACGCTGTTATGTGACAATAAGAGTGCCTTGTTCATGACTCAAAATCCTGTGTCCCACAAGCGTGCAAAACATATCGATTTGGATTATCATTTCATTTGGGAGTTGGTCAACTCAGCGCAACTTTACAGCAAGTTCGTTCAAACCAATCTTCAGGTGGCTGACATCTTCACCAAGAGTCTTCCGCGTGCTCAATTTGAAGTCTTCCGCAAAATGCTTCGTCTTGGCCCGCCACCGTTTCGATTGAAGGGGGGGGGGGGTATAAACGGAAATAATTTGTAATCAATGTATTAGTTGTGTTTCCTTGTATTTGTGATTGACTCTCCTTAATTATAGGAGAGATCTTCGTCTTTCAAAATTATAAATATAGCTCCCAAATCCCTCAATGATTATTGAGGTTGATTTTATTCCATTACATGAGCAAATATATAAATATAAAGTATACGGCTTCACTGCTACTCCATCCCCACAACTGTCTTTTCATTAAATTCTTACTTGGGGATCGTCTCTAGCTCAATATTTCTTCAAACTAGCAAAACTTAGAACACGAAAACAAAGTCGAACTACAAAAACTACGTTAGCGACCCGATGAAATATACAGACTCCGCGAAACCTCCCCACACTTGAACTTAATCAGGAGGTTTTTCCTTGATCTGGACCCTATCTAACCTGTTTAGTTCCACCCGGAATTTATCAAACAGTAATATATCAATGGTGGAACCACAAAATATTAACTTAGAATTAAAAATCAATAACGGGTTAGACCACCTATATTTAAACTTACCTGGCAAGAGCCAAATGCGCTGTAAGTATCGAGAAGACTGGTTGTGTTTGACATGCAAAGGCTTTTTCACTCCCGTAGACCATCTTCTAAAGTATACGCAACTTCGGTAGCCGAATGCGTTAGGTCCCGATACGTGATTGTCTTTAGGTGTTACTTTCCCTACTTTATTATTTGATTGTTCATACACTTATTAATTGATTTATTCACTCATTAATTCTCATGTAGACAAACAAACAAACACACACACACACACAATAATCTAAGGTATCTCACCTTATCTAAAGTGCATAGTTTTTATACGTTCAAAATTCAATTTTTGAACCTAAATTTTCAATGTTTCTCATCTCCGTAAGGATGAGATCGTATGATGGGTTTCATAGTAACTGGAAGGGGGAAACACCGAGATTTGAAGATGTGGCAAAAAAAACCTTGTGGATCGAATGCGATATGACTCGCCTAGGGGTTGAATCGGAGTGTCTGACCACATAGGCCAAAGCGAACCTACGTCACATGTATCAAAAGCTTTAAGTCGTCACACTAATCGTTCATATTACCCTCCTCGTTGTTTTAATTATGAAAACCATAGTGATTCGTGGATATCGTTGTTGTGGGTAAAAATATCACTTAATATCATGAGTGTTGTTATCTTGCCAGCCGGGATTCTAGAAAAGTTCAGTATGTTGAACCCATTATTTATTTCTGTAACATCCCGAAAATTTCGACCCATATTTGACAAACAAAATAATAAAGATGAAGGATCAAGAATGTTCTCAAGTTAATAAAAGTAGGAACATTAGATAAGGAAATACAAGTATCCCATGTTAAGAAAATAAGAAAGTTCATCCCACGTGGAAATAAAGAAGAAAGTGAAAACATTCCACATGAGTATAAACAACAAAAAGAATTTCCTCCCACATAGTATTTTTGGAAAATAGAGGAACCAAATGAGTAAATTCTAAAATCTTGACCCTTTGCGCTAAGCGAATGGACAACAATCTGGCTCTTCGCGCTATGCGAAGGAGCTGGGGTAAAACCGAGGATTTAACAGGTTCGCGCTACGCGAAGAAACGACTCATGATTACTTTGCGCTACACGGAGTGGTCGTCATGCACGTATGACACGTGTGGACCCGTGGCATCACTTGTCAGACTACATGGTGCCGCGTGGCAAACCCAGCGATGACTCATAAAGTTGGTTCGCGCTACGTGAGCAACCATAATCTTTTTCCGTCGTGCTATGCGAAGGGACACAAAATTTGCTATATAGGCTCACTGCTTGTTTCATCCACACACTAAAACACCTCACTTTCACCTAGTTTGTCTCGGGAAGCGTGTCGAGTTCGAAGTACGTGCCACGCTCCAAAGTTCTGACGGTTTAAGCTCCGATACGTGATATAGAGTAGAAGTGCTTTGATCAGTCTTACGCGTCTAACTCTGAATACCCGTGTGAGGTTGTGGTTACACTTAAGTTATTATTTCATTATTATTATAATAGCTTAGACCATAGTCGATAGTACAACCCAAATCTTGATTATAATTAAGTATAACATAACTTTTCATAAGCAGAGGTTATGGTCAAATTAATGTTTCTTCATGATAAGAAACGTACGCTTTTATATACAAGGGGTATAGTAAAAATAATTTTTATTTATGATTAAGAAATATAATATTTGAATACAAAGGTTGTAGTTAAATTAATGTTTCTTCTTGAAGAAGAAACCCATTATAGATGTTTCTTCATGAAGAAGAAACATAGCATATATATTGGTAAATAAACAAAGGGACTAAAGGTCCATATGCTTTATGCAAACAAATAATTTTTCAAGGTTAAAGCTATACAAAACTGACTAAAGGTCTGAAGCTAGATGTTTGAGGTAACAATCAGAAGCAGAAATTAGTAACATATGATGATCATAAACATGATAGGTGAATACGCTCTAATCTTTTTCTAACTCTTTAAGAGTCAGAATGTTTGCATAGTATCTATGAATCATTAAAATCTTGTGTTACAATAATAAGAAACGGATGCTCTGATTAAAAGTATCCATGTGTCTGGATCCATTCATACATGGTGACTTAGCATTTTCCTGAGGCCATGCAAACCACAACACGTCTCCGGAAGCTTTATGAGAAATGATTTGTGTATATGTTTTTTTATTGTGCATGTACTTAGGGTAATTTTATCCCAATTGAGTTGGGTGCCTAATGAGTAGTCACAAATGTATTATAGTTGATTTCACAAAGGTATTGAAAATATTTTACAACAGAGTCAGCGTCATTCACTAGCTGTGTGCTCACATATTTGCCAATCCATTTTATAGGAAATCATAAAGGTTAAAACAGACAAACAATACATGATAGAAGATTGAAGATATAGTCATTAGATGCTATCTGGTGGCTCAAATATGAATTTCAGAATATTTAAAGAATCATATTTTCAAAATACATGTACCTGAATTATCAAACAGGTATTTAATCCCAAGTTTTCAATATAATATCATTATATATAAAGACTTCCACTAAAGAACATAACGAGTATTTTAACCCGTCAATTTATAAAAAAATATTTTATTTTAAAAAATTTCCGCTAAAACAAACACACAACTCTGATATATTTACAAAACCGATACCAACTAACGGGTGTTACACCTAGGCCCTAAGTTGGGGTGTGACATGTTGGTATCAGAGCCATCAATCTTAGCGAATTAGGTAGTTAATTATACTTAGATCAGGGATAAGTTTCAAACTTATTATACAGATACTGGTTCCAGCAAATTAGGTACCTGATTAAAAGTATCAAAGGCTGCAACCATTAAATAATCAAATTGTTAAAGATAAAATATAATAGTACGAATAAGATAGGAGCGTTTTCCTATCCCTAATATAACTTCACACAGATGTCTGATCGGAAATCTAGTCTAGGATCATTTCAACCTCCATCAGGTAAAGGTAAAGGATTATGGGGACAACTCTACTCCCGATTCCTGTATCCAGTGATGAAGATTCATACCAAACAAAAGTGAAAGAAGATTCAGATTCCTTCGATACCAATATCCTACTAACTCAGATTTTTCTGAATCAAAATATGTATGGAACAAGATCAAGTATATCCGAGAAAACAATGATGTCAAAGGAAAAAATAAGTAATGACCTATCCAAAAGGATATCTTATGGGACAGGAATATTTTAATTTTCCGGCTGCTCAAGATCCTTACTTTACTCATACTCAAGGTGAACATTTGAACACAGATTATAATTCCTTAGAAGGAATGTATAACATTGAAGATAACTCACTATGTAACATCCTAAAATTTTCAAATTTAATAAAGAAAGTTACGTTTAGCGATTTCACGTTAATAATTAATAAAGAAAAGATCATGGGCTTAGATTAATCAAGATTGGATTATGGATAAGATGGGCTTAGGGTCCATGGGCCTTAGTAGTATAAATACTCCCCTAAAACCCTAAACCCTCATTTCTTCCATCTTATTCTCTACACACTCCAAAAACACACACACACCTACACACATATACACGGCCGAGAGATTTGAGCGAGGTTCGAGATCAAGTAGATGCTAGTTCGAGTAGATCTTTATTACACGAGCTATATACAAGATCTAGAGTTCATAAACAAGTTAAACGAGATCCAAACGAGTACTAAAGGTATGTTCTTGACCCTTTAAAGTTTACGTTTTTATAAGCGTTTAGCCTTGAAACATAGAACGAGAATGGATCGGGTATAAATGAAACGAAAAGATATAAACTTGATGATAAAACGAACCTAATGACACGTAAACATAAACGGATCGTTTAAGACAAACCTTAGAACTCATATTGAACGTTTCAAGCTTAAAGATCCAAACTTTATGTCTTTCGGGGCCAAGTTTTACCCGAAAAAGACCATAGGAATGATTGCGGGTTGGTTAAAATCATATCCAGGAATTACACGTTGTAACAGAGATGATTTGGAGGGGTTAAGGATGAACAGTGGCTGCAACTGGGCAACTTCACCGCAGCTAGGTTCGCTGCTGTTAACTTCGCCCCAGTAAGTTCGCCCAGCATGTTCGCCAGCATGTTCGCCAAGCATGTTCACTAACCATGTTCGCTGAGCAAGTTCGCCAAGCTGTAACCTCGCCTGGTGATAAGTTCGTTTAATGCTAACTTCGCCTAAGGCTAAGTTCGCTTAATGTTTAACCTCGCCAAGCTAAGTTCGCTTACACGTATGTTCTCTTACATTATGACCGCTTGCGAATTCAGGAGAGTTAAAATGATAAATTAAAATCCTAATGGAAAATGTGTTAACCCCAGCCAGGGGCTCTGCCCCTTGGACCCCGCTAGGGGCTGCCGCCCCTAGAACCCCGCTGCCAGGGGCGCTGCCCCCGGACCCCCGTTCGTTGTAGGTTATATAAAGAAAGAAATATGATATGAGTAGCAATAGTTAATTGATACATGTAAATATTATACAGTTAGCCGTGCACAAATTAAGAAAGGGATTACTATAAACGGTGAACGTAACCGCATTCAGGTGAGTTTCTAGCCCCACTTCCTTGTTATGTTTTCGGGGCTGTGTGCATACTCGATGTGATAGTTAATACACTTACCTTGAGTGGTAAGTGTATGCCTTGTATGATTTATGTATGATGATTGCTTGACGGTGCGTGAACGATCTTCGGATATTGCATGTACCGTCAGGTGGTAGCTAAAGATGTGATTGATATGTACGATGTAAGGTAAGATGTATGTATGAATATATATGATGTATGCATAATGTATGAACGATATGTTGATGGTACGTGAACGCTCTTCGGAGATTGTACGTA
Organism: Bidens hawaiensis; assembly: GCF_021521415.1. NCBI lineage: Eukaryota > Viridiplantae > Streptophyta > Magnoliopsida > Asterales > Asteraceae > Bidens > Bidens hawaiensis. The sequence continues at coordinate 82,659 of NW_027495214.1, read as the reverse complement.
TTATCAAGGAAAGTATGTAAGAACAGGTATGGTACAGTTGCATGAAATAAAGGGACCAGACCCTAATAATATCTATGATGGTAGGGACCAGACCCTAATAATATCTGTGATGGTAGGGACCAGACTCTAATAATATCTGTGATGGTAGAGACCAGACCCTAATAATATGTGTGATGTTAGGGACCAGACCCTTATAATATCTTTGAGGTTCTAGGGCAGAAGGCTCTTTAAATAGGATGGATAGTTATGTATGTAGAATGAGTATGATTAATTTACACCCCTTTGGGCTCGTGTGCAAGTATGTGACATATTATGTAATGTATGATTAACTAGAACACACTCAGCGTAGCTGACTTTTAGTATGCACGCAGGTGAGTAGAATGAAGCAGCTGGCTTGAGTGGGGCACATGGCAGGAGAATAAAAGTCTGGCATCTGAAGACTTTAGAAGTTTTATGTTTATTTATGTTTAATCTGAAAGACAAGAATGTTTGTTAAGGCATGTTTTTGAAGTTATATGTAATGTTTAATGAAAGACTTATATTCTGCGAAAGTTTTTAATTAACTCTGATATTTAGAACTGTGTTTATGAGTAAATCCAACGTCCAATGTGAGGCACCGGTAACGGGGCCTTACACATTATGAGATCAATGTTACAAAATTAGAAGAAAAAATGCTCAAATAATAAATGGAGATGGAAGAAAAGGAAATGGCATATTGGTAAAAACAGCAAGAAGGACAGCAAGATCAAGAAATCAATCTTTCACTGAAGAAATAGACAATAAGAACCATAGTAGTTGTAAACAGTATAGCTCTAAAAATGTTGTGCACTCTTGTAAATACAACATAAGTAAATAAAATATGATTTGGATTCCTTGAATATTGGACTTATTAATTAAAATTTATCGTAGTATGTCAAGAGAAGAAAGCACAAACTCTCAGAACAGTCCTTCCAAGAAAACTGGAAATGTTAACAATGTAAATAAAGAAATTCCAGTCCAGTATATGTATGTAATCCAAAATATGATCAAAGATGCTATGACACCAGTTCTTGACATACTCAAGGACATCTCTACAAGTCAAAGCCAGTCAAAATCTAGCAAGAGAAGTCCAAGTAGGTTTGTTCGTTCCAGAAAGGAAGAAACTTATGACAACTCTATAGCTGATAGTAATACAAAGGACGATACCTGTAAGAAAGTAAAACTCCGAAAAGGATGCAGCTTCAAAAATTTTAAAGCTTATAATTCTATTAAAATATAATGGAGATACGAATGCTATAGCCGCTATGAGATGGCTAGAAGAACAATTATCAATCATCATCATTAGCAAAAGCACCGGTGAGGAAGCTATCCAGTATTCTTCTCAAATGTTTAAAGGAGAAGCTCTTGAATAGATGGAATACCCTGATTCAGAATAAGGGTAGATAAACAATGTACAATCTAAAATGGAAAGTGTAACATCCCGTTTTCTCGTTTCGGTTAATAAAATGAACATATGAGTTATTATGAGTCGGGCTAGTGTTGGGTTAAATGGATATGGGTTATGGACTTGGGTTATGAGGGAAAGAAGAAAAAGGACCATGGGCTTAAGCCCATGATCCATAATTATATAAACCTTAATTACCAAATAATTCATTCATTTACACATATTCCATACACCACCCAAAACACACACTTAAGCTCTCTCTCTAATCTCTCTATTTTCTCTAGCCGAACCAAGAAGGAAAACCGATCCCAATCCAAGGTAATTATAGTATGATATTGTATGAACTTAAACCCGTTAGATTTAGTCACAAAACAACGAGCCGACACCTTTAAACCGTTAAAGTCACGAGATCTGGGTGGAATAGGGTATAAACCGAAACTAAGATGAGCTTAGGGGTCACCCTAGCTTAGATCTGGATCGAACGGGAAGAAAAAAGGTGGTGAAATAAGCGAGATCCTGCTTTTCCGGCGAGATCCCAGTTTTCCAGCAAAGGCGGCGCTGGAAAAGGAAGGTACGAGGTTAAGGCGTCAGAGAATGTTTCTAACATTCTCTGACCTAACCCTAATTTATTAACGGAGAGTTAACGAACTAGAGGTAATTCGTCAGATGATTCGTTAAAGGAAGCTTAACGAACTAGCCTTAGTTCGTATCCAAATTCGTTAAGGAAAAAGATAACGATTTAACCCCAATTCGTTAAAGTCATTCGTTAAAAGCAGATAATGAATTAGAAGGCTCAATTCGTTACATAGGGGTCATTCGTTATGAGGTCCAATTCGTACAAGGACCAGTTCGTTATAACAGTCAATTCGTTATGAAGTAACGAATGGGTCACTCGTTATGAACCCAATTCGCTATGAATCAAGTAACAAACTAGAAGTTTGATAAATGACAGAACAGTCCCTGGACTTAGAAAAAGAATGATTTAATTACAAAATAGCCCTTAAACTTTATTAATTTGTAGAAGATACCTTAAAGGATTTAGAGGTTAACAATAAAATATTATCACGAAATCCAAATGGAAAATGTGTTAAGACAGTTAATGAAAATAAAATTTTTCCAAGCTAACCTGGCAGCTTAACCCCAGCCAGAGGCTCTGCCCATTGGACCCCGCTAGAGGCTGCCGCCCCTAGAACAGCGCTGCTAGGGGAGCTACCCCCGGACCCCCGTGAGGGTTATAACTAGACTAGAAACGCGATATGAGTAGTGATAGTTAAGTGATACGTGTAATTGTTATACAGCTAGTCACGCACAACTAAGGAAAGGAATAACAATTGACGGTGAACGTAACCGAGTTTAGGTGAGTTTCTAGCCCCACTTCCTTGTTATGTTTTCGTGGCTGTGTGCATACTCGATGTGATAGTTAATACACTTACCTTAAGTGGTAAGTGTATGCCTTGTATGATTCATGTATGATGATTGCTTGACGGTGCGTGAACGATATTCGGATATTGCATGCACCGCCAGGTGGTAGTTAAAGATATGATTGATATGTATGATGTATGTATGTTTTTTATGTTGATAGTACGTGAACGATCTTCAGATATTGCACATATTGTTAAGGAAAGTACGTAAAGACAGGTACGATACAGTTGCACGAAACAAATGGACCATACCCTAATAATATCTGTGAAGATAAGGACCAGACCTTAATAATATCTGTGAGGGCAGGGACCAGACCCTTATAATATCTGTGATGGTAGGGACCAGACCCTAATAATATTTGTGATGCTGGGGACCAGACCCTTACAAAGTCTGTGAGGTTATAGGGCGGAAGGCTCTTTAAGTAGTATGGATAGTTATGCATGTAAAGTAAAGTATGAATGATATACACACCTTCGGGCATGGGTGCAAGTATGTGAACTGATTGTATGTTGTATTATTAACTAGAACTCACTCAATGTAGCTGACTTTTAGTATACACACATGTGAGTAGAATGAGGCAGCTCGCTTGAGGGGAAACACATGGCATGGAATTGAAGATACTGACATCTCAAGGAAATGTTATGTTATTTTAAAGACAATGTTTTATTTTTAAATGATTTGAATGCTCGTTAAGACAAGAATTGATGGTTATGTAAATTAATGGTTTGAATTTCCTATTATTCCGTGAAGTTTTAATTAACTCTGATATTTAGAACTGTGTTTATGAGTAAATCCAACTTCAATTCACCAAACCAAGGTTCATCTCGTGTAGTGATTATGGACCCGTACAAGGATATTGAGTAGACGGTTGATGTATCAGAATCGACCCTATCTTTCGTAGCATGCATTCCCTTTCGTGTCGCAACTGATTCAGTAAGCTACGTGTCCGGTCCACGAAGAACTGCCCAATGCCCAAAGTGAGGCACTGGTAACGGGGCCTTACAGAAAGCGTTCAAAGATCTCTTTTAAAGAAATTCTGCCTAATCCACGAGATGGATCAAATTCAAACCTAGTTATGAAATCATAAGATCGTTGGTATAAATATCATGGAATATAATACGAAATTCCTAGAATATTGCTGATTGGTTTCACATTTAGTTACTCCAAAATATAACAAAGTAACTCGCTATATATATGGGTTTCCAGGAGAGATAAGAGACTTGGTAAAATTCCATATGCCTCAAAAAGTTGATTTGGCCATGGATATGGTCAGGTCCTTAATCAATAGCATGATTAGAAATCAAGAAGAAGAAAAAAGAAATAATACAGAAAGAAAAGAAGAAGAAGAAACCAAGAAACTGAAAGATTTTGCGAATATACAAAAATAAGAAAATACTCCCAAGCCAGCCTGCAAAACTTGTGGAAGAAAACATTATGGGAATTGTCGACTAGAAGATTCAAATAATTGTGCATACTGCAAGAGATCATGTTACACAATAAAAATGCATAAAGAAATTAAGATTATGTTTCATATGTGGAGAAACAGGCCATTTTAAGACAGATTGCCCGAAAAGAAATGTTAGCTAAGACTGATGTGTGACAAGGCATTAGTGTCAGAAGAAAACCAGAGATATCTGACAATAATCAAGAAAAGAGCAAACAAGATCATATTAAATGAATGTCGGATAGATGAGTTCACTTTTATACGTTAGTTGTAACCTGTTTTCAAACAAGAATTTTTTTTAAACTAAAAAAGGGATTTAATTCCCTATGTTATAAATGAAATATTAGCATACAGATCGTGTCAATACACAAGAATTTTCATATTTATTATCCCTAAAGAAACACGACCAGAATTTTAAATCAGTAGAGTTTTAACATAACTTAACCTATTATTCCGAAGGATGACTAAAATGAAGCAATACATAAAACAACGGAAATATCAAAATATACAAGGATAATATATTATTAAAAAAATTGATCAATTACAAGATAATCAAGGAATACAACTGATAAGGAGATGGAATAGATTCGACAAACTGAATCCAAATGCAACCTAGTTAACACTAGTAAATGTTTAGAATATAGAAAGTAATGTAATTAGTTAAACGGCCACTAAGCTTAGAAGTTTACAATTACTTATGATATTCTGAATAGTTAACTGATTACATCATGTAAAAGGTGTAAGTTAACACCAAATTAAAAATTTCAATCATTATTCAAAGTTAAATTCAAGAACCAGATTAGATAGAATCTAATCATGAATCAATGAGTAAAGAACCACTCACACCTAAGACAAGGAATCTCGCCCTCGAGATTCATTCCAAGGTGGGGAGGAAGTAGCATCCTAGAAATTTCAAACCAAATTTGAAAAACATAATAAAGATGAAGAATCAAAAATATTCTCAAGATAAAAAAAATAAGAAATTGGGATAAGGAAATATAAACATTCCATGTCAAGAAAATAAAAAAGCCTACATGGAAAGAAATAAGAAAGTGGAAACATTCCACATGGGCATAAATAGGAAAAAGAATTTCCTCCCACATTGATAAATTACTAGCGTAAGTGTCCGCACGTTGTGGCGGGGTCATATTAAGGTGTTGGCGATGACGTATTTGTTGGTATATCCACAAGACCGGTTGGATCAGTCGAACCAAATAAGTATATATATTCATATATAATTTAGTATACAAATTAATATTGATGAACCATTAAATTGAATAATACCATAAACTTAGTTTAGAGTAAAACTAACTGAAGTATTAACTTTGAATTTCTTGTTATGTACTAACTTAATAACATTATCTACTATTGCTGAATGCCGGACCTGCTACCCAAATATTTCCATTTACATTTTGTAATAATCAATTAACTATAACTTAATAGAATGATTAAGCCATGTTTAATATTTTGGGTGAATGTTTGTCAACCCAAATGATAAACTCAAAATAACGGTTTTCAAAAACTTAAAAATCAAGAGAAAACTTGTACTTTCGCCATTCTCTCTTCTTTAGGTTGAGTAAGCGTGATATAAAGCAGTTTATTTCCATTATGAATTTGAATTTTACTTGGTATGATAACCATTTTCCTATCCATACTTGTAAATTACTCCCTCCGTCCTATTATAAGTGTCTACATTTCTTTTTTTATTTGTCCCATTACAAGTGTCCACTTTCAAAATTTATTAGCCAATTTCCAAGTTTACCCTTAAACACACACCATTAACATTAATAAACAATATTGATAGACCCACTTTTCAAGGGCATTATTGTTATTTGGTAGGAAAAGAAAAGTAATCATTCAATCCTCCTTAAACTTTGTATTTTTCAAACATGGACACTTATAATGGGACGAAGGGAGTTTATATTAAGTCTAATGTATAGTAAAATTATATAAAATACTTTGCACCGTTAAAATGTATATTAACATTATACATTTTAGTTTAAAATGCCGCCTACAGTTTGAGAAGCGTTTTAAGGAGTTCAATGCGACAAATAAAGACCCTCTATTATTTCCATTAAACATAACGTATTGAATTATCTAAACTCATATAAATAAAATTTTTAACTAAACCTTAAAAGTAATTGGCAACAAAGAGACAAACATTGCATTAGGCAATTGTACCTAACTCAAAAAACAATTCTTTACATAATCCATTGTACCTTATGTGACATGTGGTTATAGAGATTACTTTTAGTCGGCGTGTGAAGGATGGGCTTATGCTAATTCAAGTCACAACATTTTAGTTTAAAATACCACTTATAGTTTGAGAAGCTTTTTAAGGAATTAAAAGCAACGTACAAAGAAAAGACCCTCTACTATTTCCATTATTGTCGAACATAATCTATTGTATTATCTAAACTTATATAAATAAAAAATTTAACTAAACCTTAAAAATAATTGAGCAAGAAAGCAATAAACATTGCATGAGGTAATTGTATCAAACTCAAAAAACAATTATTTCCATAATCCGGCATGCATTATGTGACATGTGGTTATAGAGATTATTTTCAGCCAGCGTGCAAAAGGCGTCGTACACTCGTACACCTGATGGGCCTATGCTAATCCAAGTCACTTTTGGTCCACCAGTTATGTTTCAAATATCAACACCCTAAACTTTAATCTATTTATTGACGCTTATCATTTTTATAGCAGTTACTCATGGATTAAAAGATTTAATGTGTGCAAACTGTAAAATTAAGAAAAATTCAAATCCATGAAACAAATTAACACACATATAAAATAACCCGTTTTTATCTTAACCAAGTTGACAACTTTTTAAAATGGCCCGTTTTAACCCGAACCCAATCAATACCTTTTTAAAATGACCCATTTTGAGCCAAACCAAATCGTTATGATTTCAAAACAACCCGTTAAGACCCGAACCAAATCCATACCTTTTTTTTATTGACTCGTTTTGAGCCAACGAAATTGATAAGCTTTTATAATGACACCTTTTAAACATAATTTAGATTGATATCCTTTTAAAATGACCGTTTTAACAGAATTTGAGTTAATACACTTTTAAATGACGTGTTTTGACCCGAACCAAAGATACTTTCATAAAATGGCCGCGCGACATGGTGGGGACACTAATTGTTTTGTATACCTATATTTGTAGATTTCAAATGTATATTCTAAACACTAATGCAACAAGATGCTAAAATTTGTTACGGGCGGTTGGTAGCACTTCGGTTCACTATAATATGGTGTTATTACACTTTTTTTCCTACATACGTAAAAAATAACTTTAATCACCATTGGAATAGAAACGGTAGAATTGAATGTAGCAATGAGTATGAACATTTCGAATTACAATCCTATTCTCCCTATAAATTCCATTTTTTCCCTCTACGCATTTGCATTATATGTTGTATTATGCGAATTGAAATGTGTAAAACTGTTACACAAAAAAGTTCTTAAAATACCAAATCTATATCTATATCTATATCTATATCTATATTATATATAAAGGAAGAGTGATGGGCACCATGGTAATTTCGTAACTAAATGACAAGGATAAAAAAATCATTTCATAATTTGGCAAGAAAAGTAATTTACTGATGTCTCCATCCGCCCTCAAAGCTTTCGATACAACTTGATGAAGCTTGATGTTTTGTTGGGTTACTCATCTATCCTTTAATCATGCAAAAGGTTGTCAACTACATTAATTGTATATATGCCATAAAATGGATAAACCACAAAAGCACACCAAAGATCCGATTTCAATCAATATATGCCATCAACTGGATCGGTTGAAGCTCCATCATTGCTCTCTCTCTATATATAAGTGAAAATGAAATTCATCATATACCTTAGCTCGTCGAAGCTCATAGATTTCCAAGAAAAGCTATTTTGAGAGCTCCACTAAAGCTTGAACCTCGGATTCCAAGCCTCTAATATCTACAAAAGAAACAAGAATAAATACTGGACTGAAAGCTAATAAATAAACAAATTGATTGGTCTTATCACGCTTTTCTTATCTGCAAGTTGCTTTCAGGGGATGCTTTTGATGGTGGGCCACTAAACAATTTACCTTAACTCCTCAGTTGCTTAAGGTAACTTGCAAAGCTTGACACATTTTTTCTTGATGTTTTCATGATAATAATTGCAATGTAAACATTTGTTCATAAGTTTTTGTTGAAGAACCATTATTATACATAAATGCAGAAGGTTTAATTTAATTGATGATTGCTCAATTTCGTTAACTACTCCTAGTAAAACCCCACTTAACTAGAATTGAATGAACTAATATGGCATTTGAATTCCAGGAAATCAATGGTTTTTGGAATTGAATGTGCAATGTATACTTATTGTACTTTAACACCCCTAAACTTTATAGTGTAGTTAATACATGTGGGTTTCAATCCATTGCATCTCTTCCTCTTCGTCTCCCTCTCTCAGTTTGAAAGGTCAGCGGACATTATATGTGTGCCCTATGAGAACCCTACATGTATGAACGATATGTGTTTATGGCATAGATTTTAGGGTTTATCTTGCTAAATGGTCTATTTTGCTCATGTTTTATGGCATCAAGGTTCGGCTGTTGATGCATTGCCTTTACAAATGGTGAATATAAAATAATTGAATCGTGTGGTGGATAATGGAGGAGTTTCTCTATGCGGAGATTATAGTTGCACATAAGAACAAGACACCATTAGCCAATGACACATCTTCCAAGGTTAAACCAAGAAAGTAATCTTGTTATATTCTGTGTTTACAATTTTCCAGATAATAAATTTGAATGTTTCTTGTTAAGCGACAACACTCACAAGCTCTTATTTTTGTAGTTGATAGCAACACCACATACAGAGTTCTTAAGGGGATCGATAACCTACACATGATATTGAATGAGGTAATTTTGCATATTATTATTATAATTATCATCACAATTAATATGTTACTAATTGTTGCCTTTTTGTTTGGTAAATTTGATTATGAGTTGGTAAATTTGTTTACAGGCATTTAAGATGTTTTATGATGACTTAGGAAGCTATAAAACCAATTGATAACAACACATAAGGCATGATTTTAAATCAACAAGAGAGTGCTGGTTCGCTTGAGCTAACCGAGCTTAGGTCATATAAGAAAAGTTGGAGGGTTGTTGGAGGTTCAGTGTCTTCAGGAGCCATGTCTATAAATGAGGTGATCACTGATGAGCCCACGGTTCTCATGTTGGGAAGTGACGGTACTGATTAAAAACAGTTAGTCGAGAGGTCGTGTATGCGGTTGGTTAAGCTTCTTGGGAATATTCCGGTGCATTTAAGTGCTAGGTTAGAAGATGTGGAGACGCAATCTTTTGTTGCATTCGAAAGTTTGAATAATAGTGTTGCATCTGGTGTGCTGCTTCATCATTTGGCTGAAGTAAGGTTGCATTTAATGTTAACCAACTCTTCTTGAGATTTATGATTTGTAATATCTTCATTATATATTTATATACGCATTCAATTAAGGTTGATAGTGATATTCATGTATTCGGTTTCATATTTTTCTGGTATTGCTCCGTATATGTTCACATTAAATAGCTGATTATAGCTTGGAAAGTAGTTTGTGGGTGTAACACTTCTTGCTTAGATAGTTTTTCAAAAGAAGATGAGGTCCATGATTGCGACCACCAATAAGAAGCTGTTGTTAATCTTCTTCTTTTTTTTCTTTCTATAAAAAGGTCTACAAACCATCAACTTATGTGGAATTCTATTCTTAGGCATTTCAATACTTCATGACAATTACATGTTTGATTGCATCAGATCATTAATAAAAACTTAAAAGCCGATTTTAAGATGTTTATCAACTGAAACTGCTGCCTACGCACATCATTGTGCAATTAAAGCCTGCAATCAACCAATCGACCGTTATTAATCATGGTGCAATAAAAACCTGCAATTTATCTCTATGTTCCCATCAACTGAATGTTACTGAACACACATTCAATATTATTAAAAATCCCCTAATTACTTCAACACTTAATTACCAATTAAATGCATTTAAATCACAAATGTACCTGCCATTTCTCCCAAAACGATCCCACAAACTGCTCCTGTCATAAACTTCGATTTTGATTCCCTTATTGATTTCAACATTCAATTGCCAACTAAATAGAAACTAAATTACAAATGCACCTCCCCTTGTTTAATCTACACTATATATATCTTCCCAGTTCCTAAGTATAAACCACATCCTCAACTACACATCCTTTATACACGAAAAGTTATCCTTAGGTAGAGTTTCGTATGCAAGAATGGAGGACGGAATGGAATGACCCATTGTGATGGAATGGAAAATAGTGTGTTTGGTTTACCAAAGGAATGGAATGATCCATTACCTAGTCCATTCCATCCCCTCTAAAATACCCCAATTTTATTCCATCCATACCCCATGTTTTTTTTCATTCCATTCCCTCCTTCACCCTACATAACCTCCACCACCCTCCCAACACCACCACCACCCAAAATCAACACCCACCACCGCCACCAACCAGCGCCGCCACTGCCACCAGCCACCACCATCGCCGTCCACCGCCGCCACCAACCATCGCCATCGGTGGCAGCCATTCAGCACCGCCAGCCGCCCGCCGCATATATCAACCATCACCCCACCATCACACATGCTGCCCACCATCACCGCTGCCCACCACCGCCGCCACTGCCGCCAATCACCACCATCGGCGTCCTCTGCCGCCACCACCCCCCTCCACAAACCATCGCCATCAGTGCCAGCCACCCACCACCTCCAGCCACCCGCAACATCCATCAATCATCGCCCCACCATCACACACGCTGCCCACCGTCATCGCTGCCCACTGCCACCTCTACTGTTATCGCCACCACCACCACCACCTCCACCGTTACCGCCACCGCTCCCACTACCACCACCACTCAATAGTGTTTTAATTTTATTTTTTTTAATTTTTTCTTACCTACCAATAATACAAAGTAATGATTCATTTCATTCCCATGTGGTAACCAAACATTTCATTGGAATGGTAATAACCCATTCCATTCCTTTGTCCATTCCATTACCACATCCATTCCATTCCATCGTCCATCCCATTACCCCATACCAAAAAGACCCTTACTTTTTTTTAGGGGATTCAAATTGGAGGTTTATTGTTTTGGTTAAGCTATCATTATCTGTTTTTGTTTCATGGTACACAGCTTGTTGCTTTTGAAAATTATGAGCTAGGTTTGAGGCATTGTTTAATTATATAATATCTGAACTGAGTGTCATGTATGCATATTAGTCCTTGGTTTGATAATGAAATAATTACACATGTAAATACATAATATAATATCTGAATCCAAGGCATTGTAATTGTGATGGTTTTTATGGATATTTTTTCCCTAATACAAAGGTACACATCTATCACTACAACTTACCTAATTTACAATTTACTAACCCTTTTCTTTTTCTAGGTTGTCTTTATTATTTTAATCTTCATTATAATATTTGCAAATATTCATATATTTGTTTTTCAATTGACTATTTTTATTTTGACTTTAGGATTTATACACTAACTGACTTGATCTTGGAAGGTCTGGAACCTTTAGATGACAGCTAACATCTTAAAATATATAAATGGTCTGCAATCCTAAACAACTAGCAACCAACTATTTCGGAAGTACACTATATGGGTCATAGGTCTAAGCTATTTTATGTTAAAGTTTAAAAAACGAGGCATTTAACATGGTATTCTTATTGATTTTATACCTTTAAACCTTGTTACGCTGACGATAAACACACAAAAATATTTATATACGAGGTGAAGCAGTTTTGTTTTATAACGTTTACCTTTAAGCTCTTAGAAATCGGCTAATTTGAGAAGCTGGACTGAGAAATAAAACATAATCGTTTGTATCTGTGTTGGAGAAATGTTTGTGGTCTTGAGGCATTAATTATTTAGCCAATATTTTACTCGGATTATATGTGTTTTTCGTAAATTTACCCAAAACCATTACATAGTACTCAGTACTTGACTCGGATTAGTAGGGTCGGTTTTCAGGTTTAATCAAAATGGGTTAGGGTTTGTTAGATTTAGATTCAAGAATTTACATGATGAGATCGTCAAAAGTTTTGTTTTCTTCTAATTATGTTGTTAGTAGCCTGTAGTAGTGGTGATTTTATGTTTCATTTTTTAGTTCTTTTAGGTAGAGTGATGATGCATGCAACCAAAACTGATTGGCTCTCTCTATTATGTTAATACTGTAGTGTTATTATGGTCTGTGTGTCATGAAAATATTATTCTATGACAGTTGAAACTTTGTTTTCTTTGTTTTAACCTAAAAAAGACTTATTTGCTCTCATCACTACTACATGTTTAATGAAGCTTGCAACTTTCCCTTTTCTTGTACTATACTAACATACTTAAATACATCAGAACAAGAGATTATTATTTTCTTGGCTCCGGTATACTTTTATTGTGTGGTTCACCATGCAATGAGTCAAGGAATCAATGAAGCTTTCACAAATGATGGTTGAAGGTTGGTTGGCTTGCTTAGTTTGTCTCTTTAAATAATCATTAAAAACAATACAAACTCTTTGTCAAGTCTCTTCCTACACCTTCTAAGAACCAACACTGCTGATGATGTAGTTTTAACTTACATGCAAGATAATAAAATATGATCTTTTTATAATAAAAATATTTAATTCTTTTCTAATAAACAGTTAACTTAAAACTAACTCCCAAGGGTTAATACATTGTCTTCTTGGTTTAAATTGAACCGAATAAGCAAACAAACACCAATGTATGCAAAAATATATGTTCATATTTAAGAAAATGAGGTGTTCCTAATGCGCCAAACAAACACAAGCATACATAAATTGATACCAGATACAACTTTAATCTTAGTGACTAACAATCAAAAAAGAGTAGAAGTTAAAAAGAAATAATAATAAGAAATACCCATTTGCTTGCTATCTTTCTAAATCGATAGCCGATAACCTAAGAAAAACCCATTCTATTAAAATCAACTCATCATTTGCGCCGAAACAAAATCATTCATTTTGATGGACTTTATGCATAGTTAAGAAATTACATTTGGTTTAGCGGTTATCAGACCTTTTGATTTGCAGTTTAGACCTAGACCTATCTAAGAAAAGATCTACCATGAAAATTGGGTTGTGCCAAAAAGACATTTGGTTCAATGGCATTGATGGATTGTCAACAATCAAGTTATGAGGGTTCAAATCTCATTGTAGATTTATAGGTGTAAGGGAGCTTTAAAAACAAGGAACCTAAGAGGCATTGGTTTTACAAGTAAAAAACTAACAAAAAAAATTTCATGTTGAAGGCGTTTATTAAAAAACATTTATTTTTGTAAAAACAAGTTACTTTTTAACTATATTTTAATAAAGTTTTTTTTATTATTAAAACGGTTTCAAATGTGTTTGTGTAAAAAAATGATTATGTAAAAACAACTTTTTCATACATAAAAATGAGTATTCTATAACTTTTTTTTACATATAAAACACTCGTGTTTCCCTAATTACATCCATTAAAAAAGTGAAATTGAAATTGGGGTTGTAGGCCGACACATTAGAAGGCTAACGTCACCACAATTGACAAGTTTATGGTCATCTCTTATGATGAATTTACTAATCAGATAGACTCAACAAAGAATGGTGACGAATCATACTATCCATTGCTGTACTGCCAAAAGAAGACATTGTATCAAGACTGTAGCAACCCAATAAAGATTTTATTTTCGTACAAACTTTCATCTTGTAGTTTTATCATCCCTTTATTTAGTTCATTAAAACATAAACTTTGCAACTCTATTGTCTTTTTTTTATGAATTTTATCATACTTATAAACTGGAATTTGCAGCTTTATCATCCACTATATTTTAACCATCCGAACTTATAATTTTTAACTTAATAATCCAATCTATTTTCAGTTGGGTTAAACAACTTGTGATTGTCAAAGCCTAAGCCTAGTACTTTCTTCTTATCTAAATAATATAGCTGGCTACATGGATTTTGATCCCTTACAATGCTGAAATAATCTATACAATATTTTTTTGGACTCCTAACATCTTATTTTAAATTCAACACCGCCTAACCGAAAATGGAGCCATACTACACCATTGACAATTTTTCGTCTCTAACACAGTATGAATCAGGGTATATTGCGGCAATTGTTTGGGTAAGCTTTATGGCCACTATCAACAGCTAATTTTTTTTATTATCCTTATTGATTAATACATAAATGTATTTTTCCTTTAATCATTTTTTGTTAGATCTATACTCACATTAACAATTGATCTAACGTTACAGAGACAAAAAAATCGTTGCCATGATCCCCTAACAATTACTACACTTATACAATAAGAAAATAATCCTTCATAAATTGTTGGTCGATTGAATCAGCTTACGGTAATCGTTCACCAATTTAGTGTGTCTTAAAATAATTTATGCCGATTGAATCCCCAAATTCAAATCAATTGAAACCGATTTAATCACTCTTTAGTGGAATTCAAGTGCAAACTTTTCCAATCGCATCTCCGTAGCATCAGGTTCCAACACTCTCCTCTTGTTGTTTTGTGAGGATTTTCACCATGTTATAGTCTTGTTCATTCTTTGTTAAATATGTTGATTCACTCGCCAATTTGATATATGATTGTTCAGGTAGCTACAATTACTATGTTCCTTTATGGTGTAATTGTCGTTCAGAGGTTGCTTAAACTAAATATATGATCTTTCTAGGTAAATATTACTTTGAGATTTTGTATTTCAGGCATCCATTTATTTTATCTCACACATTTAGATGGATGTACTTCCTATATTAAAAACTGAATTGAAGTTACAGTTACAAAAGGAGGGTCCATCCACACAATGACTTTTTATTTCTTGGTATCTTACAGGTGTAGTTTTGAAGCCATATGAGCAAACGGAAACACATATATATGATTTGCCGACCCTGGCAACACACGCGTTGCCACAAGTACGTTAAGGTATTTTTTTCATCATTGGTTCAAAACATGAGGCTGATAATATAATAATTACAAGTGGATTACCCCTTCTAGGTGATGGTTGGTTATTTTGTATATAATTAAGTTCGTTTATTTGTTAGTTTTAACTGTTTATTGTGGGAACTTCGATACTTCATATGTGTTTATTGTATTTTAGGTCATAGACGTTAAAGTACTTAATTTGGACCTGTTGATGCATGAGATGAAGACCCGGGATGTTCAGCACGCGAAACTAGAAAATAATATATAATTTTTTATGAGAAGTCCCATCGTGATACGCAATGGGCAGGCCTGAAGACCCATTGCGTATCGCGATGGGATTAATTAATAATATGTTGACCATGGTCCATCGCGATAGGCGATGGATCACAGGAGACCCCATCGCGTATCGCGATGGGTTACGAAGACGGGAAAGTTAGGAACTTTATGTTTCACATCCTATGTCGACCCTTTCATTCAACAACTTATATCAGGTAGTCTCCAGAGCTACAAGAGGGCAATTCCACCATTCCAGATCATACCGAGACCATAATCATGTTCCATATAATCATAATTAAAGATTCCATGATGTTGATGCTCGACTAATCTCTTCGAGTCATACCCGGGATGCAGAGTTTGTATCATTTTCAGTTTTCACATGTATTAAAAAAAATACTTTGTAGTTATCAATTGATTAATCTATGAGTATTGATATTTAGTATTGTTGTGCATTCAATCGGTTTAGGCTTACTGTAAGTCCCGAATCTGGATCACTACAATATGATATCAACCAAACACGATGTTAGTGCGGAATCCTAACACAGTGGTGATTCAAGAACGAGATAGAGGAACAATATGAATATAATAAACACGATAATACTCCAAGTGCACACGATTATATTAATAAATCGTCTGGTACCTGAGATTACACAAATCAATATTGCTCTCTTGATGATGGTGGCTCTCAAAGTGTTCAACAACCACTAAACCCTATACAAGACATCTATATATACAGGGGAAACACATAACCTAGCCCAACATAAAGCCCAAGCCCACCTCACCAAAATCCATAGAGATTTTGGTGTCACTAGATAAACCGAAATCCATAGGGATTTCGGTGTTTTACCAACACAACCATAGTGCAATTTTTCAATTCATCTTTGTTTATTTCACTTTAGTCTTGATCACGTCGTGGCCTTTTGATATGAGTTAGTCTAACCAATTTATGACCTAACAATTTCCCGACTGATGCTTTCAAAACCTTCAGAATCTGTACTTGAATATGATCAGCAACTTCAGCATCTGCATCCAATGCTCTACCATCTCCCCCTTATTGACAGCATCATCCAATTTGAATCTCAGATACTTCATATGCTTTCGTTACAAGAAATCAGTCTTGAAAGAACAATCAACTTTGATAGAAAGATCAACCAAAATAATTTGAAAACAATTTAATAAAACAAAATAAGACAGAAATTTTTAATTTTTATTTTTCTGATTTTTTTTTAATTTTCTTGAAAAGACTTGAAATGAGATCATACAAGCTAAACCAACTATAACACACATAACCGACATCAGATTTAATGGGATGAAAACAAAAGCTTGATCCAAATTTAAAACAATTTCTTAACCCATTTTGTTTCGACAAGAGTAATCATGATGTAAAATTAAAATAAAAAATGGAATAAAATAATATAGACAAATATAAAACCAAAAACAGCAAATAAAACAAATTTAATCACCCGGTCTTCTTGTAATTTAGCAAAAATTTGGGATCAAATTTCAGTTTTGATAAAATCGCCCCCTTTTATGAAAAGATCCGAACATGGAATCATATTGTTTAAGGTGCTGTCACAAAGATTCATGTTCAGATTATTATGACATAAAAAAACAGGTTGATAGCAGGTAAAACATACTTAGAATGATTTTCATTGTATCAGTGGTATGATTTAGGTTCAGTTCGGCATAAAACTTAGATGGACATAACTCATGGATTTGTGATGCCCCCTATCTCTTCTCAAAGCGTATTTGGCTTTCACAGATCACCCCAATTTGACTCCAACCCCCTAGTGCTTGATTAAAAGATTTTTATATATAAACAAACAAGAGTTTAAGCTTTAAGGTTAAACGTTGGTCTTACAAGCCAACGAACTGACAAGCCTTTCATTCGAGACATGACATGACTTACTTGTGCCCCCCATCTCTGTAGTTCTAGTTTGACCCTCTAAGCTTTTAAAACATAGACTTTAATAAGATAACGTAAACTCTTTTGTTGATTTATTTATTTTATTTATTTATTTTTATTTTTTTAAATAACAATAACTTAATAACACAATATTTTTGGCTATCAAGACACTAACGGGCTCGTGTATGACTGGGTAATTGCTTTTCTGCATATCTTTTGGAGAGATGTATATGAAGACATGCCACACCCTCAAAATCCACTAACGGAGTTTTACCGTCAGAGGGTGTGAACTGGCAGGATCGGAATCATTAGTTATAACCAAACCAAAGAAAAACGTTTAAATGAAAGTAAGTGCGGAAGCGTAAAACCTTAATTCAAAAGTTGCGTCACGCAGGACGACTTAAAACCAAATGTAACTGTTAAAATTAAGTTTGCAGAATAAAAGTGTTTTCATTAATGCATGCTCCTAAACCGCGCGCCCGCCTCGGCTACCTGAGAATAACATACTAAAAGTGTCAACACAAGGTTGGTGAGTTCACAAGTAAAATAAAATAAATCGTTTAGCGTTTTGCGTAACCTCGTTACGACGTTTAAATGTTGCGTAACCCCGTTACGACGTTTGAGTGTGTAACCACGTTACAGCGTTTGAGTGTGTAACCATGTTACAGCGTTTAAGTGTGTAACCACGTTACAGCGTTTAAGTGTGTAACCACGTTACAGCGTTTAAGTGTGTAACCACGTTACAGCGTTTGAGTGTGTAACCATGTTACAGCGTTTAAGTGTGTAACCACGTTACAGCGTTTAAGTGTTTTGCATTACCAGATAGTGTTATGTCAAATTATATATCGATAGGTAGCTAATCTATACAACAAGTATCGCTAAGTGGTTCGCGACCGAAGCTGACTGTTTATCAAGTGCCCGTCACCAGGTCCTCCAGACCATGGTAAGTGTTAGCCAAAATTTACACCCACTCAACCTCCAGTTGAGCTTAGCGTCGGGTGGGGTTTGTCAAACCCAGTAGTACTACCCAAAAGTGACTCGCTATTCCAAATATTAACCGGTCCGATGTGTGGGACTTCAAATGTTACGTATGCCGCTTAGCCTTTACAAGTGATATATAATTTATAACAAAATCTTTCATATGCGTTTATCTCAGAAAATATGTTTATCGGAGTATGTTATCTCCCCCAAGTGAAAAACGTTTGAAAACAGTTTAAGAGTGGGGTAAGTGAACTCACTGTTTGCGAAGAATATCCGATCTAGATCACCGAGTGATGCGCGTCGTAGAAAACTCTCTAGCGTTCTAAAATAACAAAGAGATTTTCTAAGTATCGGAATGTTTAACGAGTCTCTAGACTCGGCACATAATACCTATGCACGTAACATGTTTCGTGTTTCGTTTGTGAATCGTGTGTGACTTAAACAAGTAAAATTGTGATACGATACATGAGTGAGCAATTACTTTCGTGTCACGTATTAATAACATAGTTATTAGCAATTATTCCCGTAGGGGCATTTTGGTCAACAAACAAAGACTAACTAACCATTATTCCCCATAAGGGCAATTTGGTCAATTCATGGCAATCAACTAGCAACTATTCCCCGCAAGGGTATTTTGGTCAAAATACAACAATTATATAAAAACTATCATATTTCATGCATTCCTATACAACTCAGCAGCTAGTTTCGTTATGACAGAATTTCTACTTGAAAGATCGCACTAGTTTACCGATTATAACGTCTCAATTAATTTACCAAAAATTACCACAGGAGCATACATATCTTAGGTTTCCAGAACATCTTTTATCTTATTTTTATTCCACATATTTTTCTTATAATGACCAAAACATTACAGCAAACTCTTATCAGTCAGATTCATGTGCAACAGAATGTTATTTGCAATTCCCGTTAAACGAAAAATCCAATAAATGCAAGACCACTTGGGTTTGGTTCCTAACTCAATGAGTCAACTTCCAGAAGTGGAACCAACCCAATTGGTCTCGTAGTTCATGAGATATAACATTTACAACATAACCTAACAGCAGGTCTAACAGCTCAGCTTTGCATCACGTTTTTGTAAAATCATAAAAGTATACTTCCACTTATCCAAAAATTAAGAATTTATACTTTATAGAAACTAGACTCAACCTAGTTTACTGCAGTACCCACAATCTCAATCAATTTTCACGTTTACACTTCGTTACAGTCAGTTAAACATCGTATATACATTCTGTCCAGAATCTGTTCACATCAAAACTCAACATAATAACAATCTATGAACTATCATGCATCCATATAACCCTCTAGACACTATAACTACTATCCATGCATATCAATCACACCATACATACAAGATTAGGGTTTGTGTTTTAATTCAAATCAAAGACAACAATTAATCAAGCAACAACATCAATACTAGTTATCAATCATCATGAATTCAACAACCACCATGTTAACTCATACATACATAAGAAATCGGCTGCCTAGGGTTTTTGATTAACCCATTAAACATCAAAATCAATCAACAAGAAGGTAAAGGATGATCAAATATACCTTCCTAGCACCCAGTTCTTCAATCAAAGGCTTGAGTTGATGGTGTATATGTGTGTGAAAGTGGACGGCAGCCAAGAGGATGAGGCTTAAGGTTTCCGATCAGGATTTGGGTGGAAGAAAGAATAATAAGTTAGGGTTTGTAGTTAAGGTTATATTTATAGACATACTAGTTACACTCTAGCCCCTTATCTTTCAAGTGTTACATCTCTAGCCTAAACTAGTTGGTTCTTGTTTCTTGTTTAACATTCCACATAACAATCAAGTAACACACATATACCTAATCACATAATAATCACATAATTAGTGTTTTAGTGTGCTTCGTTTATTCCTCAATCGTTTGCGTTTCGGTGTAAATCCCGAAAGACTACTACACATGTAGTAAGTGTTAAGCGTCATTTAAACCCTAGTTTAAATGTAATGAAGTATGCGTTATAGATTCAACGATCTTAAAGTTTGAATTAACGGAGTTGAGTTAACGAGGTTAACCTGAAATTGACGATTGTCACATCATTCCCATGTTAAAGAATTTTCGTCCCGAAAATTTGAGTCAAGTCGTGATGAGAGCCTGAAAAAGTAAGAAAGATTTTCAGTTTTTCATATCATCCCCTAGTAGAAAGAAATTTCGTCCCGAAATTTAGTTCATACCTCCGGTGATGTTTGACGGTTTGCCGGGTTTCGCGGTTTTCGGTGTTTGGTTAGCCCTTCAAAAAGGTGAGGATACTTTTTCATCATGTGATCCTCGCGTTCCCATGTGAACTCCGGTCCACGTCTCGAGTTCCAACGAACCTTAACGATTGGAATTTTGCTGCGTTTGAGCGTTTTGGTTTCCCAATCCAAAACCTCGACTGGTTCCTCAATGAACCGTAACTGTTCATCAACTTGTAGTTCCTCCAACGGGACTACTTGGGTTTCATCAGATAGGCATTTCTTCAAATTTGATACGTGGAATACATCGTGTACGCCACTGAGTTCTGTTGGTAGGTCCAGTCGGTACGCCACCGGACCAATGCGCTTAGTTATCCGGTACGGACCAACATATCGTGGGTTGAGTTTGTTTCGCTTACCAAAGCGAACCACACCTTTCCAGGGTGAGACTTTGAGTAACACTCGATCGTTTACTTGAAATTCGAGAGGTTTTCGGCGCTTGTCGGCGTAACTCTTTTGGCGATCTCGTGCTGCTGCCATGCGATTTCGGATTTGAACAATCTTTTCCGAGGTTTCGAGTACCAGTTCCGGACCAGTGATTTGGCTATCACCCACCTCTGCCCAGCAGAGTGGTGATCGACACTTCCGTCCGTACAGCGCTTCAAACGGCGCTGCCTTAATACTTGCGTGGTAGCTGTTATTATACGAAAACTCTACCAAGGGTAAGTGGGGTTCCCAACTTTTTCCGAAATCTAAGACGCATGCACGCAACATATCCTCCAGGGTCTGAATAGTCCGTTCACTTTGCCCATCCGTCTGAGGATGGTATGCTGTACTCATATCGAGACGGGTGCCCAGTGCGCTTTGCAGCGACTTCCAAAAGTGCGAGGTAAAACGAGAATCTCGATCGGAAATGATCGAGACAGGCACTCCGTGTCTCGACACTACTTCCTTCATGTAGACACGAGTCAGTCTTTCCATTTTGTCTGTTTCCTTAATCGCTAGGAAGTGCGCCGATTTAGTCAACCGGTCAACGATCACCCAGATGGTATCGCATCCCGTCGGTGTTTTAGGCAAACCCGTAATAAAGTCCATTGAGATGTGTTCCCATTTCCACATTGGGAGTTCCGGTTGTTGCAGTAGACCAGATGGTTTCTGGTATTCTATCTTGACTCTGGCACAAGTCAAACATTTGCTCACGTAGGTGGCAATGTCGGCTTTCATGTTCGGCCACCAGTAAAGTTCCTTTAAATCATGATACATTTTATCTGAGCCAGGGTGGATAGAATATCGGGACTTGTGAGCTTCGTCCATCACTAGAGTTCTCAATTCTCCGTATCGTGGGACCCAAATCCGGTTCTCAAAATATCGGACCCCGTCCGATCTGGTTTCAAGTTGCTTGCTCATGCCCCGCATGAGTTCCGATGGAAGATTATCATCTTTCAACGCTTCCAGTTGCGCATCGCGAATCTGATCGGGTAAGCTGGCATGAATCGTAAGTTGCAATGCTCTCACCCGTCTGGGTTTATCTGTTTCTTTTCTGCTGAGGGCGTCGGCCACCACATTGGCCTTGCCAGGGTGGTACTTGATGGCACAATCGTAATCTTTAAGCAGCTCGACCCAACGACGCTGTCGCATGTTCAGCTCCTTCTGATCGTAGATATGTTGGAGACTCTTGTGGTCGGTGTAAATGGTAAACTTGGTACCGTACAAGTAATGCCTCCATATCTTAAGAGCAAACACTACAGCTCCGAGTTCCAAATCATGGGTCGTGTAGTTCTTCTCGTGAACCCGTAGTTGTCTAGAGGCGTAGGCTATAACCTTCTCGAGTTGCATCAGCACACAACCGAGACCTTGTATAGATGCGTCACAGTGTACCTCAAAATTTTCTGTTCCCTCGGGGAGGGCTAAAATAGGGGCGCTACAAAGCTTGGTTTTCAACAGTTGAAAAGCGGATTCTTGTGCGTCACCCCAGTTGTACTTAGTGCCCTTGTGAGTCAAAGCGGTGAGGGGTTGAGCAATCTTTGAAAATCCCTCGATGAAACGCCGATAGTAGCCGGCCAGTCCTAGGAATTGTCGCACCTCAGTCGGAGTCTTAGGTGCTTCCCAGTTTTTGATGGCCTCTACCTTACCGGGATCGACATGGATACCATTCTCGTTGATCACATGTCCTAAAAAGTGAACCTCGCGAAGCCAAAATTCACATTTCGAGAGTTTAGCATACAGTTGTTCCTTCTTCAGTAGTTCCAGAATTATCCTTAAGTGCTCTTCGTGGTCAGTCTCGTTCTTGGAATAGACGAGAATATCATCGATGAAAACAATCACGAACTTGTCGAGGTACGCCTTGCATACTCGATTCATGAGATCCATAAATACGGCTGGTGCGTTGGTTAGGCCAAAAGGCATAACTGAAAACTCGTAGTGACCATACCGTGTTCTGAAAGCCGTCTTTGAAATATCTTCTTCGCGCACTCTCACCTGGTGATAACCGGATCGTAGATCGATCTTCGAGTAGTAACTCGATCCCTGAAGCTGGTCAAACAAATCATCAATTCGGGGTAAAGGATAACGGTTCTTGACCGTCATCTTGTTCAACTCCCGGTAGTCGATGCACATTCGGAAAGTCCCGTCTTTCTTTCGGACAAACAAGACAGGGGCTCCCCATGGCGATGAGCTAGGTCGGATAAAACCTTTATCCAACAAATCTTGCAACTGGGTGGACAACTCCTGAAGTTCCGCCGGTGCGAGCCGATACGGGGCTCGTGCTATGGGTGCTGCACTGGGTGTCAACTCGATCTGAAATTCGACTTGACGAATAGGAGGGAGTCCAGGTAAATCCTCCGGGAAAACTTCCGGGAAGTCTCGCACAACCGGTATGTCTTCAATTCGTTTCTCCTCCGCGGGTTTCTCAACAATCTGCGCCAAAATTGCCGGATGACCCTTTCGTAAATACTTCTGTGCCTTCATAAGGGTAATGACGCTGGTGGTCATGCCGCTTCTCTCGCCTCGGACCGAAATGATCTCGCCAGAAGGGGTGGTAATATGGACTATCTTATCATGGCATATAATCTCCGCTCGGTTCTCGGATAACCAGTCCATGCCGACAACGACATCGAAACTACTAAGCGTAAAAGGAATAAGGTCGATGTCAAAGACATGACCTGACAGTTTCAACTTACATCCCGCAAGTATATGAGTTGTTATTACAGTTTTACCGTTAGCTAATTCAACAGGAAACTTAGCGTCTAACGGGGTTGGAGTAAGGTTTAAAAGTTGGCTAAAGGCCTTTGACACAAAACTCCTATCAGCTCCAGTGTCAAACAAAACAGAAGCAAAACAATCGTCTACAGGGAACTTACCAGACACCACATGCGGATCTCTGCGGGCTTGACCCGATCCAATCACAAACGCTCTTCCTTTGCCATTTCCTCCACCATTACTGCCACTTCCATTGCCCCCATTGTTGTCATTATGTTTCAGCTTGGGGCAATCCTTCCGGAAATGACCTTCCTGTCCACATTCAAAACATCCCTTAGTCGTCATCGGTGGCTTAGGAGCACCCTTCGCCGCAAGGTCTCCTCTACATTCCTTCGCTTGATGACCTATCTTTCCGCATCTTTGACACTTGACACGGTCACATTGACCAACATGATGAAAGTTGCACCTGTTGCACTTTGGATATTTCCCAACATATCCGCTCGAAACCTGCCCGCTACCGTTGTTGTTGTTGTTGTGATTCTGAGTGTTGAAACTCCGAGTAAATTCGGGCTTACGGTAGTGGTGTTGCGGTGGGAGGTTTGAGGATGAAGTTCTGGTGTTGTCAAACTTTCTCTTCCCGCTGTTCGGGTTACTGTTGTTGTTACTGTTGCTGACGTGGTCATTACTCGGGTTGTCTCGGGCTTTAACAGTCGAACCCCTCGGTGGTAACGCACCCTGGGTCACAGCCTGATCCGTCAGTTTGTGAGCCAAACGGATCGCTTGTTGGATCGTGGCTGGTCTGGAAGACGTCACCATACCCTGAATCTGTGGTGCTAACCCATCAATGTACATCTCTATTCTCTTGCTCGGCGGATCCACCATCCGCGGACACATCACTGCCAACTCGTGCGAACGAGTAGTGTAGCTTTCAATCTCTGAACCCACCATTTCAACGACCAAAAATCCGACTCTAACTTCGAAATTTCTTCCCTCGGACAGTACTCCTCTCGCATCATGTTTTTGAACTCCTCCCAGTTCATCGCGTTAGCCAGTTCCAATCCAAGGATCTGGACGTTCGAATTCCACCAAGTGAGGGCGGAATCCTCAAGTGTCCCAGCAGCGAATTTGACCCTACTGGCAGGGGGACAATTACACATCTCAAAGGCCGACTCGGCCTTCTCAGCCCAACGCAGGAAGCCTATAGCTCCCTCAGTGCCCTTAAACGTACTGGGCTTGCAGTCAAGGTAGTTCTTGAAGGTACATGTTCCATTCGGACCTCCTGTTTGATTCTGAACGTGTGCAGCTAAAGCGGCAGCAACATGGTCATTCAGCAGAGTTTGGAGTTCAGCTGCAGTCATGCTGATGTTACCACGTCCTCGTCCAGCGTTTCTTCCGGCCATTTCCTAGAATCACAGTATAAAATGTTAAACATGAATTTTTCTTTCATATACAACACACCATACATGTAATAAAAGATAGGTAAGAAAAAAAAACATCACATCACAACCACATATTAGTCTAAATAATAACTCATGATTAAAACCATTGTATTCGCTACAAAGTATTTCCAATCAATCCTTAAAATCATAGAAAAATAATAGTTAGGATGGAGACAACCCCTCCATCTAAGTATCATCATCACTAGATGTCGTCATCTGAGGACACTTCCGAATGTGCCTCCTCCTCAGCCGGTTCTTCCTCCGGTTCTTCTTCGGGTTCCTCCTCGGGATCTTCCTCGGGATCCTCCTCAGGCTCCTCTTCGGGATCTTCTTCAGGTTCTACTTCAGGCTCTGCCTCGGGCTCGGCCTCAGGCTCTGCCTCAGGTTCTGCTGCGTTCTGAGCAAGTTGCATTTGTAGGATATCGCAACGTTCTAACGCTATCTCAGTTCTGGTCCTTGCTTCTTGGAGTTGCTCTTTCAAGTCTATCATTTCGGCTTGCATCTTCATCATAACCTTCATCTGTTGATCACTAGCCCCTTGCATTTCTTTCATTGCCGCTGCCATGCGGGCAATCTCCTCCTTATTCTCGGTTTCGTCTTTTAACAATCTGGAAACGTTCTCTCTTGTGTAGCGCATGTAACCCACATCACGCTCCAAACAAGAGACGACAGCTGCGAGAACTCGCTCCACGGGTTCGGTTATGGGTGGTAGGGTGTTAGGGTAAGCAGGGTGGTTCGGGTGAGGCAATGGGGGAACTTGTTCACGGTAGACCATACGTCTGATCATGTTGGGGTACCATTCCCAGCTAACGTTGTTGTCATACAAGCCTCCGGATAGGCGGTACCTCTTTGGTGCAGGAGCTTCGAGTTCCGGGACTACACGGGGTGGCGAGGCAGTAGGTAACTGCGGTTCCTTCCCGTGAGCATGCGTCATCGAATCGGATGATGATGAGGGTGGCGTCGACATTCCTACAGGTAAGCCGTGTATATGCGCGCGTAAGAGTGAAGGAGGTAAAGAAATAAGATTTCAAGACTACACAAACCTATGCAGTGCGTATCATTATAACTAATGGGTCGTCGCGGTTATAGTCTAGTATGCATGCAGTTTCTAGTTCGCTATAACCAATGGCTCTGATACCAATCTGTCACACCCTCAAAATCCACTAACGGAGTTTTACCGTCAGAGGGTGTGAACTGGCAGGATCGGAATCATTAGTTATAACCAAACCAAAGAAAAACGTTTAAATGAAAGTAAGTGCGGAAGCGTAAAACCTTAATTCAAAAGTTGCGTCACGCAGGACGACTTAAAACCAAATGTAACTGTTAAAATTAAGTTTGCAGAATAAAAGTGTTTTCATTAATGCATGCTCCTAAACCGCGCGCCCGCCTCGGCTACCTGAGAATAACATACTAAAAGTGTCAACACAAGGTTGGTGAGTTCACAAGTAAAATAAAATAAATCGTTTAGCGTTTTGCGTAACCTCGTTACGACGTTTAAATGTTGCGTAACCCCGTTACGACGTTTGAGTGTGCAACCACGTTACAGCGTTTGAGTGTGTAACCATGTTACAGCGTTTAAGTGTGTAACCACGTTACAGCGTTTAAGTGTGTAACCACGTTACAGCGTTTGAGTGTGTAACCATGTTACAGCGTTTAAGTGTGTAACCACGTTACAGCGTTTAAGTGTTTTGCATTACCAGATAGTGTTATGTCAAATTATATATCGATAGGTAGCTAATCTATACAACAAGTATCGCTAAGTGGTTCGCGACCGAAGCTGACTGTTTATCAAGTGCCCGTCACCAGGTCCTCCAGACCATGGTAAGTGTTAGCCAAAATTTACACCCACTCAACCTCCAGTTGAGCTTAGCGTCGGGTGGGGTTTGTCAAACCCAGTAGTACTACCCAAAAGTGACTCGCTATTCCAAATATTAACCGGTCCGATGTGTGGGACTTCAAATGTTACGTATGCCGCTTAGCCTTTACAAGTGATATATAATTTATAACAAAATCTTTCATATGCGTTTATCTCAGAAAATATGTTTATCGGAGTATGTTATCTCCCCCAAGTGAAAAACGTTTGAAAACAGTTTAAGAGTGGGGTAAGTGAACTCACTGTTTGCGAAGAATATCCGATCTAGATCACCGAGTGATGCGCGTCGTAGAAAACTCTCTAGCGTTCTAAAATAACAAAGAGATTTTCTAAGTATCGGAATGTTTAACGAGTCTCTAGACTCGGCACATAATACCTATGCACGTAACATGTTTCGTGTTTCGTTTGTGAATCGTGTGTGACTTAAACAAGTAAAATTGTGATACGATACATGAGTGAGCAATTACTTTCGTGTCACGTATTAATAACATAGTTATTAGCAATTATTCCCGTAGGGGCATTTTGGTCAACAAACAAAGACTAACTAACCATTATTCCCCATAAGGGCAATTTGGTCAATTCATGGCAATCAACTAGCAACTATTCCCCGCAAGGGTATTTTGGTCAAAATACAACAATTATATAAAAACTATCATATTTCATGCATTCCTATACAACTCAGCAGCTAGTTTCGTTATGACAGAATTTCTACTTGAAAGATCGCACTAGTTTACCGATTATAACGTCTCAATTAATTTACCAAAAATTACCACAGGAGCATACATATCTTAGGTTTCCAGAACATCTTTTATCTTATTTTTATTCCACATATTTTTCTTATAATGACCAAAACATTACAGCAAACTCTTATCAGTCAGATTCATGTGCAACAGAATGTTATTTGCAATTCCCGTTAAACGAAAAATCCAATAAATGCAAGACCACTTGGGTTTGGTTCCTAACTCAATGAGTCAACTTCCAGAAGTGGAACCAACCCAATTGGTCTCGTAGTTCATGAGATATAACATTTACAACATAACCTAACAGCAGGTCTAACAGCTCAGCTTTGCATCACGTTTTTGTAAAATCATAAAAGTATACTTCCACTTATCCAAAAATTAAGAATTTATACTTTATAGAAACTAGACTCAACCTAGTTTACTGCAGTACCCACAATCTCAATCAATTTTCACGTTTACACTTCGTTACAGTCAGTTAAACATCGTATATACATTCTGTCCAGAATCTGTTCACATCAAAACTCAACATAATAACAATCTATGAACTATCATGCATCCATATAACCCTCTAGACACTATAACTACTATCCATGCATATCAATCACACCATACATACAAGATTAGGGTTTGTGTTTTAATTCAAATCAAAGACAACAATTAATCAAGCAACAACATCAATACTAGTTATCAATCATCATGAATTCAACAACCACCATGTTAACTCATACATACATAAGAAATCGGCTGCCTAGGGTTTTTGATTAACCCATTAAACATCAAAATCAATCAACAAGAAGGTAAAGGATGATCAAATATACCTTCCTGGCACCTAGTTCTTCAATCAAAGGCTTGAGTTGATGGTGTATATGTGTGTGAAAGTGGACGGCAGCCAAGAGGATGAGGCTTAAGGTTTCCGATCGGGATTTGGGTGGAAGAAAGAATAATAAGTTAGGGTTTGTAGTTAAGGTTATATTTATAGACATACTAGTTACACTCTAGCCCCTTATCTTTCAAGTGTTACATCTCTAGCCTAAACTAGTTGGTTCTTGTTTCTTGTTTAACATTCCACATAACAATCAAGTAACACACATATACCTAATCACATAATAATCACATAATTAGTGTTTTAGTGTGCTTCGTTTATTCCTCAATCGTTTGCGTTTCGGTGCAAATCCCGAAAGACTACTACACATGTAGTAAGTGTTAAGCGTCATTTAAACCCTAGTTTAAATGTAATGAAGTATGCGTTATAGATTCAACGATCTTAAAGTTTGAATTAACGGAGTTGAGTTAACGAGGTTAACCTGAAATTGACGATTGTCACAGGGTAATTGCTTTTCTGCATATCTTTTGGAGAGATGTATATGAAGACATGCACATTTCTTCAAAGTGACTCTCCACGGTAAGTTTAGCAAATTTAGTTTATATCACTTCAACTTTTACGCATAATGGAAAGCTACCATACAAATCAATGACTGTTCTAGAGCCTTTTAAGCTTAATAACTTCACCCGTTATGCACACAAAAACAAGTTATCTATCATTTTCCAAAGGTTGGATCAATTTTCATTTGAAAATATTTTGAAGCTTCTAAAAGGCTGTTAACTGAATAATAATATCGCTTCCCAGAAGGTTACAGAAGACATACATGTTAAGAACTCAGTCATCACGGTCACTCTTCAGTTTTTAGGTAAATGGTTATCCCGTATGACCATTGGTGGTTAAAAGGACCAAAACACATATGAGAATACGTGTCCCTCCGACTTGGAATTACCGACATAATTTTAAGTGAAAGAATTCAAAACACGAAAACATATCACAATCGCCCCGGATGCTTTCAGTCTTTAGATAAATGGCTATCCTGTGAATCTACGAGTAGATCATGACCGGACCAAACATATACAAGTATAAGTTCTTCAAACTTGAGCAATCGACATTATTTTAAGCGAAAATAATAAAATAATTTTATTATTAATATTTTTTAACACACACACTCTTTTTAACGTTTTGTTTTAAAAAAACACACACACATACTCTTTTTGAATTTTTCTAATTTTCTCTCCCTAAATTTGTGCAAAAATTTTGACCGAAGGGAAAACTTTTATGTACAACTTTACCCTAAAAAAATCCTCGAAACGTAGCATTTAATAATAAAATAAGATGAAGTGTGATAGTCAGCCAACTGATGTATTATGATTTCTCATGTACAATCAAGTCATTTTCACATTTTATTTGAAAAACTATACGTGAACATATTTTATATATATATATATATATATATATATATATATTAAAATTTTAAAATTTTAAAATCTTTTTGACTGATTAATCTTTCATACCAAAGTGATACAGTTACTTATCTTCAAGACATCATTTTCACATTTGTGAGAATCCCCCCTAAGAATAAGCTTGTTTTGAGATTCTGTATCCTTGCGAGTTGAATGTCTGGAAGTAAGCCTTTTAATATGCAATATGTTCCCTGATTTTCTTACACACTTAGAGAGCAGATTAAAACGTTCTATCACCCTAAAATCCTGTCCATGAAACAAATAATCCATTTTATGGTTTAAAGATTTAAAAAATGGATATTTGCCCTATCATGTGTCTGGTACAACCCATTTAATAAATAGTGAATTTGTGGTTGTTCCTACACGTATAGCGGGATCAGTTGGACATTGGAACCCAAGTCATAAATATCTTGGGGTTCCCTTAGGTATCAGCATATGTGACCTCTTGCCAACTCATATCTTTCCCATCTTTAACAGAATCATTTGTTATTACAAATTCTGTTTGCTGAGTTTTAAGTTTCCAAGTCTGTCTTGGTTTAGTGAAATTTGATAGAACAGACTTTGGAGTGGAGTAATCCGAATTCGAATTCTTAGAACTCTCAACACTCTTTGACTTCTGAAAATTTATTTTTCTTTTAACATTTTCTAAATCATTTGAGTGCAAACTTGTCATATTAATTTTGAATCCTTGAGTATATGTGTCCCGTTATACAGATACTCGTGGTTTTGTAAAATAAGCATTTTGTTTAACCACTGGATTCGGTTGAAACCTATTACCTTTCACCTGAGGAGCTTGTCTATTAACAGGACGGTAGTGACACTTCTTTGCCAAATGCACGCCGTTCCCGCAGACGAAACACGCCTTCATCCTTCTTCTAATGTCAACGGAAGCACTTGCCTCATGTTGGAATTCCTTCTAAGGAAAGGTTTTTCCATTCTTCTTGCCCCTTGGTGAAGCCTTTTGATCTTGCTTGTAATAGGGAACATATAGACGATGAACACAATTCCTGGCTATATGTCCTGGCATGCCACAGTGGTAACATGTTTGCCTCTTAATATAAATAGCACCCAATGATTTATCAACACATGGAGATCCGGAGGATCTATGAGGACGAGACTGTCCTTGTGCTGATTTCTTATGTGCCTTCCATTTATTGCCACAATTCTTTGTATTATTATTAGTACAATTTTGTGTTGTGGGGTCATCTGAGTTTGATGACACGTTAGAATAAGATTCATTTTCACTAGCATGAACCCCTTTACTATCAGAAGCAACATCATTTACTATATCTGCACATGAAGTAGAGGCATCAAAATTGTTCACACATTTAAAAGCAGGATTAATTACCTCTCCCGATCCAACAATTTCAGATTGAACCTGTTTACCATACTTCATGTCTTTTACTTTTTCTTCCTGCTATTTGGTAAGAGGAAGACTAGTATAGTTGTCATTGTATGATGGGGGTACTTGACTATATTCTATACCTCACCTTCGTTTTCTTTCCATCATAATTGATTTTCAATCATTGAATTGACTATTTTACTGGAACCCTCGAATTTTTTAAAATCAAGTTCAGCTCTTTCAAATTTATTAGTTAGATTCAGAATTTCTAACTTGGAGGCTTGCAGTTTAGCATTGAGTTCAGCAATTTCCTGTTTGGCATCTAGGTGGTGACAACTTTTTATACTGAAATCAGACTTAAGCTTAGAGATGTTCTTTTCTTGTGCTTCTATTTTATCTAGGAAAGCCTTTTCATTGTGGAGCTTATATATTCTATTTTATCAACACAATCTTGAGAACATGGTTGAAAACTTACCTTAGATGACGAACTCTGAAATACTACTTGTGAGGAAGCAGACTGATTAAGAGTACTTACAAATATTGAGATGGGTTGTGGAGAATCCGTTGAGTAATTAAAGGAAATAAACTGATTTTCCCGCCAAAATTTTTCGAAAAAATATGATCGCCAAAATTCTCAAGAAAGATGTCCCACTCAAAAGAAACGTCTAGGAAAAATTTCGTTCAAGACAAATTTTTCGGATTTTCCCGCCAAAAATTCACCGAAAATCACCCGAAAAAAATGTTTTCGCCAAAATTTTCAAGAATGAAGTCTCGCTTATACGGAGTGTTTAGGAAAAATTTCGTTCAAGAAATTTTTTTTAAATACTTCCTGACCGAGAACAGACGTTGACCGAGAACTTATTTAACCGAGAACGAGTTTTACCGAGAATAGAATTGTTAACCGAGAACCACGTATTTTGACCGAAAACTAGTCCAGTTGACAGAGAACTCTTGTTGTTGGCCGAGAACAGGAGACGTTGACCGAGAACAACTCTAAGTCTTGGTAGAGAACGCTAGAGATTGGCCGAAAACTATGAAGACTGGCCGAAATCACTTGATTTTGGCCGAGAACTAGTGTAATGTAGCCGAGAACACCTCAATTTGGCCGAAATCCTTTATATATTCTGAGAACTGTCTAAAGTGGCCGAAAACTCTTGAAATACAAACAAAAACGCCGAGAACTTGTTTGACCAGAAGATTGTGAGCAACAAC
This sequence comes from Bidens hawaiensis, assembly GCF_021521415.1. Classification (NCBI taxonomy): domain Eukaryota; kingdom Viridiplantae; phylum Streptophyta; class Magnoliopsida; order Asterales; family Asteraceae; genus Bidens; species Bidens hawaiensis. The sequence continues at coordinate 49,894 of NW_027495214.1, read as the reverse complement.
TAAATCCCTAGATTGATGGGATTTAAATTATTTCCAAATAACACCAGATCAATAGTAAAAAATAACACCTTTCCTTCCCGGATCCACTGTTCACCGGAAAACCAAACCAAAACATCAAGAACATCAAAATCTTGAATCGTTGATATCACAACCGAGCCTAGAATAGGTCACTAGGCTCTGATACCAATTGTAAGTCCCGAATTCGGATCACTACAATATGATATCAACCCAAACACGATGTTAGTACGGAATCCTAACATACTGGTGATTCAAGGACGAGATAGAGGAACAATTTGAATATAATAAACACGATAATACTCCAAATGCACATGATTATATTAATAAATTGTCTGGTACATGAGATTACACAAATCAGTATTGCTCTCTTGATGATGGTGGCTCTCAAAGTGTTCAACAACCACTAAACCCTATATATATATAGATGTCTTGTATAGGGTTTAGTGGTTGTTGAACACTTTGAGAGCCACCATCATCAAGATAGCAATACTAATTTGTGTAATCTCATGTACCAGATGATTTATTAATATAATCGTGTGCATTTGGAGTATTAGCGTGTTTATTATATTCATATTGTTCCTCTATATCGTTCTTGAATCACCACTGTGTTAGGATTCCGCACTAACATCGTGTTTGGGTTGATATTATATTGTAGTGATCCAGGTTCAGGACTTACATTTACGTTGATCAGAAAGATTAGTTTGTCGGTTGCTATAATAATTGCTCATAAGACTGTTTTGACTAGTTGAATTCAATGAAGCATGCAATTGCCCTTAGTTGAGTCACACTGGTAGGGATTATTTGATAACCAGTGCCGTGTGTTAGCGATTGTTGGTGGCTAAGGTTTAGCACGTTAGTCAGTCTGTATTAATAAGTGATATTTAATATGTTAGGTTGCATAAGATTACTGTTTGTGTGCATTCTTGAACCCGGGGTGTGATTTGTCTTTGTTAATTTCTTGAATTTGTGAAATTATTTAATCAATATTAAACCAAATTATTTGCTTGTGTGATCGGCACTAAAACTCATTACTTCATATTTTAAATTAGTTACACGATTACATTGACCACATACTCCTTGTGTTCGACACCCTACTTACCCTAGCTTGTTTAGGTGATTAGGAACTTGATTTAAATGTTTTTGACTAGATAGCGACAGTCTAGCACGAAAATGGTACCATTGTTGGGGAGTTAGTGCGCTTAGTGTTATTTGATTTTTGTGTTTATTTTAGTGTTAAGTTTAGTTTTAGTTATTAGTTTTTAGTATAAATTTTATTTTTCCACTTTACTCCGGGTGTGTTGTTTGTGCAGGTAACAGGTTTATCCACACCCGCCACTCCGGCAGACAGTCACCGCTTATCTTCGAGCCCGAAATTGAGAGATTAGCTCGGCATAACCGAGCTCAGAACAGAACATCAGAGATGGAAGGTCAACGCCCAAACCCAAAACCAAAACCAAAACCAGAATCAGATTGAAAACCAGAACCAAGAACCGAACCCACTCCCAGAAAATAATGTTTTTAACCCAGACTTCGAACCCGAAAATAACCCTCTTCCACCAATTTTTTCCAACCAGCAAAACAACTCGAACAACCCAGCTCGTTTTTCTAGAAACCAAAACCAAAACTTCGATCATGCCGAACCATTAGCCCCACATAATACCCCTAGAAGCAGAGTTCAAATTAATAATGATGAGGATCATGTCAGTATCAATACAAAAGATGAAAAAGAGGGGGAAGGGTTTGATGCGGGTCATAGTGTTGAAGGTATAACGAGGTAAATAGGTGACTTAGACAGGATGAGAGGTTTGAGCCGATTAAAGAGGGAGATAATGAATGGGAAGAGAAGGTGGATACACCGGTGAATCAGAGAGAGGGTGAGGCGGTTAACAGAAATGGGGGAAGAAACGGTAATGGGTGAAACAGGTTTAACAGGGCAGAAAGGGTCGACAGAGTTCGGGGTATTCAGGTTAACAGAGGTGGTTTGGTGAACCTAGGGGGGGTGAAGGAGGAAATTTGTAGCCCCAGTTCAGGGTGTTAACAGTCAGTTTAGACTGGTTATTTCAAATGGAGCATCCCCGATTGTCCCACAGGTGCGAGTGCCAGGACAACAGACTTTTAAGTCCCGGTTATCATACATTAATATCGTGCCACATTTTCACGGGATGGCTTCCAAGGACCCGTATTCTCATTTGTCCGATTTTTCTGCTATTTGCTGGTCGATTGGTGACGGTACGTTAAACAAAGACAAGGTTCGGTTGTGGTTATTCCAGTTTTCACTGAATGACAAACAAAAAAACTAGTTTAACTCGCTACCGATGCACATTATTTCTAATTGGGCTGAGATGCAGCAGATGTTCCTTAATGAATATTACTCACAGTCGAAGATAAATGAGGCCCAAATGGAAATTCGCCACTTTTCACAATTATCGGGCGAGCTGTTTTACGAAGCTTTCACCATATTCAAAGAGATGATCAGAAAATGCCCACACCACCATATTGAATTATGGGAATTGGTGAACTGTTTTGTGGACGAGGTGACATACTAGGATAGAAAACACCTGAAAGCCTTGGGTAATGGTCAACTGTTGAACCAACTCGAGGAAGATGAATGTGATTTTCTGGAGTTTATATGTGAAGATTCTAAAGCAGAAGCAGCAGCAAAAAGACGAAGACACAAGACTTCTTCCAGATCAGCAAAGTCAGTCACAAGTGAATCCGAAAGAATTGCTGAATTGGAACATGAACTGGCCCGGTATAGAAAACGTAACAAGAAAGAGGTTGGTAAATTTGGAGTAAAATTCTTGGTAGGTGAGGAATGTGGTGAGCTTGGGTATAAGTCAGAATATTTCCCCAGAGTTTTATGAGGATGATGAGGATGAGTCCGAGGAGGTTAACTATGCTTACGGGGATTCCAAGGGCCAAGGGTTTAATTCAAACACTTATCACCCGGGCTTTAGGAATCACCCAAACTTTTGATACGGGAACACGTCTACTTAGTTAAACACGAACTTTCAGGGATCGAACCAGAGCAGATCACAGGAAAATTTCCGCCAAGGCGGTTATTAGCAGAAGGGTTTGTATAATCAGAATCAGGGCTATAACTGAGACGGTAACCGGGGTAGAAATTCATCGGGTAGTCAGGAACAGCAGAGTGCGTCCTCGGGAAATGCAGATGAGTCGGTGTACTCAAAGTTGGATGCATTGCTGAAGATTGTGACGTATAATCAGACTAAAATGAAGAAACAGTTCGAGTTATGGGATAAGTCAGCGGAGGCAATGTCAAAGCAGATTGGTCACGCAGCAGATATGGCAAAGTTGTAGAAGAATGCGGGTCAACTCCCAAGTGATACCACGGTCAACCCGAACCACTACAACTCGAGTTCGAAAAAGCACGTTAACCTGGTAAGTATTATAAGAAATGGGAAAAAGTATGATAATAAAGTTTGGGTTCCATCACCATTGGTTGAGGGGGTGGTGGAAGAAATTGATGAAAATCTCGTCAGTGATGACGAGCGAGAACCGATTAATTTAAATGAGTCTAATAAAAGTGAAAGTAATGTTAATAAACCGGTCCCGAGAGATGACACCAACAACCCTAAGGACAAGGGGAAGGTGAAAACCGTCTCCTATCCCGATGCTTTGTGGGAGACATCTAAGGCGAAGATGGCATCCAAAAGGGACCCATAACAAGAAGAAATGTGGGAGACATTTAAACAAGTTAAAATTAATATTCTCCTTCTAGATGCCATAAAATATAGTACTGCCTATGCGAAGTACTTGAAAGAATTATACACACAAAATAGGAGTCATAAGATTCCCAAACAGATTGATTTTACCGATAATGTGAGTGCAATCCTTTCGGGTACTCTTCCACCCAAGCTACAAAATTCGGGAACACCCATTATACCCATTCAAGTGGGTGATTTTAAAATGACACGGGCGCTTCTAGAGCTTGGAGCTAGCATCAGTATTCTCCCGGGAAGTCTATACGATTTCTTTTGTATTCAAAAGGGAATTCACCGAGAATATAGTGCACCTTATGTACCTCAACAAAATGGTGTTGCTGAACGGAAAAATAGAACTCTGATTGAAGCTGCACGCACAATGCTCGCTGATTCTAAGCTTCCTGTCCAATTCTGGAATGAGGCAGTGAATACAGCTTGTTATACGCTTAATCGAGTTCTAACTGTGAAACGTCTCAAGAAGACAAGCTACGAGCTCTTAAATAATAGAAAACCTAATTTAAAGTACCTGGAACCATTTGGGTGTCCGTGTACAATGTTGAAGAAGGATTCGGGTAAATTTGAAGAAAAAGCTATCGAAGGGTATTTCTTGGGATATGCATCTCCAAAGAAAAGGGTTTTTAACTTCACATCTGGTTGTATCGAAGAATGGTACCATGTGGACTGTCAAAAGTACACAACTCCTCCTCAAGGGAAAGGTCCAGACTGGATGTTTGACTATGATAATTTATTTAATTAATTTACTCCTTCGACTGAACATATTGATGAAGATCTGGTTCGAGCATACTTTGAAGATCATTTGAGTATTCCAAGATCTTCAAGTTCTAATGAAGTTGAAGCTCAACCAGATGCTCCTACTGAAGAACCTCAAGTTGTTTTTCCAGTTGCTATTGATAATGTTTCTACTTCTGATGATGATGATCAAGCTGAAGTTCAAGTTATTGATCTTGACAATGATAATGTTTCATCTCCCGAGTTGGGTGAACATTACACTAACTTATTTGATAATGTTGTTGTTCCTGAGAATCCCACTCTTCGGATTCATGGATATCATCCACAAGAGAATATCATTGGAGAACTTGATGTGGGCGTTCGTACACGTCATTAAGTTGCTTCGTCAAGTGATAATAACATATTGTGTGCTTACACTAACTTACATTCTTCAGGAATTGTTAATCTTGCTAAATTCTTTTGCTTTCTATCTCAAGTTGAGCCAATGACAGCTCGTAAGGCACTTGAAGATCCTTCTTGGGTAGAAGCTATGCAAGAAGAATTACAACAATTTGCACGGTTAGGTGTTTGGGATTTAATAGACAAACCTGCTAGAGTCAAGAAAGCCATTCGACTAAGTGGGTATTTAAGTGTAAGAAGGACGATCGAGGGGTGATTGTCAGAAACAAAGCACGTCTAGTGGTGCAAGGTTTTCATCAGCAAGAGGGTATTGATTATACAGAGGTATATGCTCCAGTTGCAAGATTAGAGTCGATTCGAATCTTCCTGGCTTATGCAGCTTATAAGAATATCAAGGTCTATCAAATGGATGTTAAAAGTGCTATTCTCAATGGTGAATTACACGAGGAAGTGTTTGTCCAACAACCACCTGGTTTTGAAGATCCTGATTATCCGGACCGTGTTTACCGATTAAACAAGGCCCTGTATGGTCTACATCAAGCCCCGAGAGCTTGGTATGGCACGCTCGCCGACCATCTGACAGATAATGGCTTCAAACGAGGAACTATTGACTGCACTTTATTTCATAAAACTGTTGGTGACGATCTTCTTCTAGTCCAGATTTATGTCGATGATATTATTTTTGGGTCTACAAACGACACATTGTGTAAGGAGTTCGAGAAGTCCATGCAAACAAAGTTCGAGATGAGCTCGATGGGAGAGATGAATTTCTTTTTAGGGTTGCAGGTTCACCAGTCTACTCACGGAATTTTTATTCACCAGACTAAGTATGTGAATGACGTCTTGAGCCGATTCAAGATTTCTGCCGGAAAAATCCCTTCTACTCCTCTTCCAGTAGGACACAATTTATCACCGGATGAATTGGAGGATTCCGTTGATCCTACCCTTTATCGTGCCATGATTGGTTCTTTAATGTATTTAACGACTTCTCGCCCTGATATTATGTTTGCTGTTTGTCTTTGTGCTAGGTATCAAGCAAGTCCACGAGTGACTCACCTAGCTGCAGTCAAGAGAATTCTTCAGTATTTGAGGGGAAATCCAGACATCGGGTTGTGGTACCCCAAGGATGATACTTTTGATCTTACTGCCTACTCAGATTCAAATTATGGAGGATGCAAGATCAACTTTAAATCAATGACTGCAGGATGTCAATTTTTAGAAAACCGGCTTGTTTCCTGGCAGTGTAAGAAGCAGACAACGGTCTCCACTTCAACCATCGAAGCTGAGTATGTTGCAGCCTCTAGTTGTTGTTCCCAGGTTTTGTGGATATAACAACAACATCTTCGCGACTACGGTTTGAAGTTTCTTACTACTCCTATTTTGATTGATAATTCTGCTGCTATTAGTATCACCAAGAATCCCGTACAACATTCTAAAACGAAACATATCGACATTCGATATCATTTTATACGGGATTGCTATGAAAAGAAATTAATCGATCTTGAGAAAGTACATACTGATTTTCAGAAAGCCGATCTGTTTACTAAAGCTTTTGACAAAACGCGTTTTAAATTTTTGCTTGATTTAAACGGATTGAAGACCCTCGCTGATATCCTTAAACAAGGATGACTATCTTTATTTTCTGTCATATTTTTCTTTTAAAATTTATTTTTGTTTTAGGGGGTGAAAATCTAGAAAATACAAAAAGAGTGTGTTTTTCGTTTGTATAGATAAAATTCAAAAATTAAAAAAAAAAATTACACATATCTTTTGATTATATATTTTGATATCTATTCTCATATTCGGTTTTATTTATACAGTAAAACATGGCTAATCAAGAACAACAAACTCAACCACCACAAGAACAACCGACACAAGGACAACCACAACAACACGATCAACAAGTTGAAGTGATCTTATTGCCGTTTGATATAAAGCACAACATTTGTGCTTATGTTGATCAAGATGTGACTGATTTGGAAACGTTTGGAGCTATGTTGACTTTCTTACGACGTTCAAAGATATACTATGCCATCACTGCTAAACCTAAAGTGTATCTTAGTATAATCAGTCAATTTTGGAATACGGCGGAATATGTTGAGGCAGATAAATGGGTTCGAGCTAAAATCAATCAGATTCCAATTACGATTGATGTTGAGGTCATTCGTCGGGTACTTCAGTTTGACGATAATGATGATAACCCGAGTGAATTTGACAAGACATTGGTTAGAGGTTTATTCACACGCTTGAACTATGGTGGTGATATTCGTAAATCTATGCTGAACAAGAATGGGTTATGTCCACCATACAAGTATCTGTTGCATGTTCTACTTCATTGTATGAGTGGACGTCGCGGTGGGTTTGATGAGTGTCGCCTAAGTTTGCAGTCGGCTTTTGTTGCCCTAATCCTGAACAAGCCCTTCAACCACTCAGAACTCATCTTTGATCATCTGAAAGAGCAGGTTCAGCAAACTCTACAGTCAAAGAAGTTCTTGATGTATCCTCGCTTTTTACAGCTAATTATTCAGGATTTGATTCCGAATTTGGTGATTGATCGAACGTTGGTGAACGATGTTCTTGATATGGAACATATGAAAGCTGAAACGGTACATCGTATGTTAATTTATAGAAAGGAAAAGCCACAGGACAAACGGATGATTGGTCATATAATCAATCCGGATTATGTATGTCCTCCAAATGAGTGCTGGATCCACGATGATTCGGATTCCGAGCGTGAAGGGGGAGAAGGTGGGAACAATGATGGTGGAGATGATGATGGTGATAATGATGGGAATGATGGTGCTGCTGGAGCTGGTGAACGAGCTCTTAAAGAACAACAAGATGCAGTCGATGCTGCTCTAGCTGCCACCATGAAAGCTTAGCTGGAAAGAAAAAGAAAGGGTAAAGCTGTAGCTACTGGTGAACCATCAAAGAAGCCCCGTGTGTCTGCTGAGGCTGGGGTAATCATTGGAACCCTACCACCACGTCAATCAACTCCTCAAAGCTCGGCGGTGCCGCTAACTACTAGCACTCTGATGCTTACTTTAACGACGACGTTGGTGTCACACGAGAGGCTCGGTCTTATTCCTCAAATGGCGTTAACCGAGATACAAAGACCTCCTGCTGCATTGTCTACAGTATCTTCTACTACATCAATGAGACCTCCTCCTCCGCCAACAACTACTCTTCCTCCACCTCCGCCTAGTGATGTCTCATTCATGAGCATTACTCGGCCTCAAGGACCTGTTCAACCTGTTCATCCATCCGTATACAACTTGCCACCAGGTCGTCAAACTGAAATGCTGCTAAATCTGCTACATCTATATGAAAATCAAATGGCAGCTGACCGTCAAACTCAAGAACGACTCATGGAGAATCAACGACGAATGATGAGTTATATTTCTTTCTGTCAGAAGGAGACTAAGTCGTTGCGTACGATTGTTGAGTCTCAGGGGGTGAAATTAAAGGAACAAAAAGAGTTGATTTTACAATTAACTTGTAAAGAAGATACCCTCAAGAAACTCAAAAATGACAATGATGATCCTGACGAGTCTGATGCAGGAGTTGAGCCTAAACAATCGCATGGTTCATCCTCTGATGTAGGTGTTAGTGGCGGTGATGATTCGAGCAAGAAGATAATTATTTATCAAGATCCAACAGCTGCCAAGCCAATTGAAATGATTGCATCTTACACATTGATATTTGTTGATGGATCAGGGGTGGTTCGTAGTGTGGTAAACAGAGATGAGATAGAGGTTGGTGAGTTTGTGGTTAGATCCTTGACACGGGAGCATATTTTGATTCTGCTTGGGCTGAATGACGATCAGTTAACTGCTTTAGAGACTGAGCCCGATGTCGAAGTGATCTGAGGAAGATTTGGAAGTTGATCCGTTATTTATGAATACGGATTTTGTTTATGAGGATGAAGAGATTGAGATGGAGGATGTGACTGCTGAAGAGTACCCGGACTTGTATCAACACGCAAGCGTTGATCAAGGTGTTACAGTATTTCATAAAGAAATAATTAAAGAGACTGAGGATGAATTGGAAAAGGTTGTGCAGCGAACAGTACCCTCACTCAAAGAAGTGACTGATGAGGACGTAGAAAGATGGTTCAAACTTCATAAAGTGGGTAAAATTATCAGTGCTTATCGTTATGTAGATCAAGAAAGAAAAGATACTGCTGCTGCTTGGGTTGAGGCTAATCAGGTGACTACCTTCAAGACTGTTTCAGAGGTACACGGTGATATTGTTTCATGGGCTTATGACTCTGACCTTAAAGTATGTATAGTCAAGTGGGAAAAGGGTGTCCAGTAGTACGAGAGGATAATGGATGTTTTAACTCTACCGCGTTGGGATGTACGTACCCTCGCGAGACGTCCATTTATCAATCGTGGGGGTTACCGAACGACTGAGTGGTTTCATCAACACTTACTGTTCGAGGTCAATCATGGTTTCAAATTCTTCAAGCCCCAGGTCCCAAGACGTAAGCGCATTGACGAGATTGATCCAAGGACCGGCTGGAAGAAACTTGTCTTGAAAGTAAAGCCGCCAAAGACGATGAAAAAGGTTCTTGTGAAGACAGTGACTCAAGATATTTATCTATCTTTCAACCGTTGGTACTATGACAATCGTACTGGTGAGGCCGTTATTGTTCGTGGTCGAGGACTGCAGACCGAGCTCATCAAGATAATCTACCCGATGTGGTTGGTTAATTTATCAGAGACAGACAATGATGTGCTACATAGGAAGCAGATTTTGGTCGAGCGCCAAGAAGATTACGACCTGGCTATGCAATTCCAACGAGTCGTTCGTGTGTGTCATGAACATGGAATTCATAGTTGCAGAGACTGGCAGTCCAAGCGCTTCAAATAAGTTAAAGACAAAGAGCTCAAGACGAGGGGGTGTCTGTTAGTGCATGGTTTGTGACTGATGATTTGCAGTTAAAGTATTCAAGGATAAAGTATTCGATAGCTACGGAAAAGAGGGAGTCTGTTAGTGCACGGTTTTGGTGTCCGTAGCGATCGAATAAGTTATAGGCGGTTTAGTCTTTGTATTTAACGTATATTGTACATAGCCTATAAATAGGGAGCTCATGCTCATAATTTATTACAAAACTAGTACATAGATGTAAATTATCCTCTCCATAACTTATTATTCTCTCTAATGTATTCATCCATATTTATCAATAAAGTATATATTTAAAGTATCGATTTCGTGTTGATGCATCGTATTAGCGGCTAGATCTTGGTCTCTATGACGTTCTCTCACTTACAACATAATAACATAATAATGTTTTAAGTCAAATATATTGAAATATAAAAATGATAAGGTGTAAATTTTATTATTTCCGTCAAAATAAGATGTAACAACCAATTAGAAAAGGTAATGAATTAATAATAACAAAATTACAAAATTATAATAATTATTATAAATTATAGAGATTATCATTAATAAATAGATAAATATAAGATACAAAAATAAAGTTTTTATTTAATACATCGGGTCTGATTAAAATATATTAAATGGACAAAACCAACAACTATATATGATTGATTTTATAAAAATCAAATAAATTACATGAATTGTGAAAAATACATAAATACATGAATAATAACAAAAATATACATCAATATTAAACAAAAAATAAGATATCTTATCAACAAATATTCAACCCATGAAATTAGCTATATCAAGTTGGGAACATAACCTGAAATGAGAAAATTAAATATTAATATTCGTTTTACAAATAATAAATTTTAATCGTGGTATTTATAATGTTATGAAATATTTACCCAGTAATTCATACAATTCAACTTTAATTTAAATTTGGAAATTTATAAATTTTAAATTACATCATTTTAGAAATAATAAATTTAGTGATTGTAATTTTAGACATTATGAATGTTTGTTTAATCAGCCATTTAAAAAGTTCAACTTAAAGTTAAAATCAACTTTAATGTTTGACCAGGTAATTTAAAAATGTTTGATCAACTTAAACGTTTGACCAACAATTAAATAAAAAAATCAACTTTAATTTAAATTTGGATATTTAAACTTTTAAATCAAATAGTTTTAGAAAATAATAAATTGTAATGATGGTAAGTTTAGACATTATGGAATATTGACCAACCATTTACAAATTTCAACTTTAACTTAAATTTGGAATTTAAAATTCGAAATTGTAATCGTTTTAGAAATAAAAAAAAATTAGTCTCAGTAATGCTACATCTTATAGAATGTTAAACCACTGATTTACAATTTATTATTGGCCTTACCGGAAAAAGAATAATGATATTGTCCATGGATGAAACTTTTTATTTAGAACCTAGAAGAACAACATGTGAAAGAAAAAAAAAACAGGAAAAATATAAAACTTCAAATAAATATAAAACAACCATTGTTATAGGTATAACACATGAACGGAAAAACTTGCTGGAAAAACGTAAAAACGTAGAAATAAGCTTCATCGCCGTTTTTGATTTAGAACCTAAACTGATTTTAAAAAAATCAGTTAACAATGAAAATAAGGATAAAAATGTTAGATCTACAATAACCGGAAGAAAATGTGATGTTGCCGGAAAAAGATATAATCTTGCCGGAAAATCATATAACATTGTTGGCCATTAGAGTATAATATATAACCTTACCGAAAAACGATTAATCTCGATCTACATTACCGAAATATAGAAGATGGTGGATGGTGGAGTTAGTAAGCCGAGAGAGATAGGGGGAGAGAGATAGAAATTAAATACAAACAAAAACGGAAAACAAAAATCTTACCTGAAAACCTTACCGGAAAACCGTAATAACTTCAAAATATCAATTCAATCTTGGATTTTGATATACAACCTAAAGAGATTATTACAAAATCATATAACAATTAAAATAAATATAAAACCATTTCGGAAAACCTTGCCAGAAAAGATATTACCTTGCCGGAAAATCAAATAACATTGTTGGCCAATAGAGGTCAATATATAACCGTACCGAAAAACGATTAATCCCGATCTACATTACCGGAATATAGAAGATGGTGGATGGTGAAGTAACTCGAGAGAGAGAGAGAGAGAGAGAGAGATTAAAATGATTTTGTTGGAAAATATTAAGGTTTAAATAAGTTTTTTGGTGTTTGGTCAACATGACACATGGTAGAATATTAGAGCACATGAGAATGGAAATATGATGACTGGATTGTACATGTGGACAGCCTAGAAGAAGGCCATGTGTCTACATTGTATTGCTTTAATAATATTTAAAGATATAGGTTAGTGGATGAGTTGACATGATTAAGAAAGGTAATGTATAACATGACAATAAGGTGACGATGATGTGGATGACCTTGAATGTTGACAAGTGAAAATTGTTGTTTGCTTTAATAGTATGTATAGATGACTTATAATAGTAATAATTAATAATAATAATGTTGGTTTGGTTTAAAAGTCTAGGTTGCCACCTCTACTTATTTTTGAATTTCTATCAGACCGTTTGCTCTCTCTCCTCATCGTCTTCTTCTCTCTCTTCATTTCTATGGTGTGTCTGATCGCAGATCTATCACAGCTTCACTTATTTCTTATTCCAATTACATGCTCCAAGGATCTTCCATCGTGCTTGTAAGCTCTTATTCTCTTTTCCCTTTTTCAACTTCCTTTTTTTCGATTAAAAAGCATGCGTTTTTAGGGTTTTCAGGACCAAATTACTCGATTTAATCAAAACCCGGATGTCAAAACGACTGTTATGTTTGGATTACTTCTTTCGATTGATTGCTTGAAGCATTAAAAGATTTGGGTTTTTTTGTTCGGTGATTTTTAGAGTTTTGCCAATTAGAGTTTAATCACTTGAATTGGGATCTGTATGCTGCAAGTTTAAGTTAATTGAGTGAAACGGCTTCTGGGCTTGTTTTATTTTTGTGTAGTTTATCGTTTTCGAAAGCTAATTAGGGTTTTGAGGATCAAATTACTCGATTCAGTCAGAACCCAGATACCTAAACAACTGATATACGGGGTTTAATTCGTCGTCGGTAGCGTGAAAAATTTGGGTTTTTTTGTTCAGTGATTATTAGGGTTTTGCTGATTAGAGCTTAATTAGTTGAACTGGGATCTGTTTGCTGCAAATTTAAGTTAATCGAGTGAAACGGCTTTTGGGTCTGTTTTATTTTTGTGCAATTTATCGTTTTTGAAAGCTAATTAGGGTTTTGTTTTGCCTACTAGAATTTGGTGTGCCGGTAGTTTTTGTTCCTGGATATGTGATAGTGAGGTCGGCTATATGGAGATGATGGGTTGTGCTTCTAACAGCGGCCTCAACAAAGGACTTGAGAAAGCGCGATCTATGAACGGGTATGCGTGATGTTAAATTATGATAAAGTTATATGTATGTATGTATGTATACTACTTGATTTAACAACTATGCTACTGTTTATAGGAGGACCAGTGGGCCCACAAGGCGATCGACAAAGGGCCAGTGGTCTGCGGAAGAGGTGTGTATAAACCCTATGCTGTTTATGTTATATGTTTAGAGGACATAAATAGGGGCATTTACATATTTCCCCTTCTTAACATCCTTAATTACATATTTCCCCAATACTAAAAAAATAATTACATATTTCCCCTTCCTAACACATATAAAAAGGGGAAATATGTAATTGATTTTTGGGGTTGGGGATATATGTAATTAAGGGTATTTAGCAAGGGGAAATATGTAAAAATTCCTTTTATTAAATTGATGCGATGTTTCTTTACTTGTAGGATGAAATGTTATGTAAAGCTGTTCAGCAGTTCAATGGTAAAAATTGGAAAAAAATAGGTAACTTCTTCACTTATGCAGTTTACTTAACTTGTGCTTGATGAGTACTATGGTAAATACATTTCTTTGAACCTAACATTGTGATATGTTCAGCTGAGTGTTTCAAGGATCGAACTGATGTTCAGTGCTTGCATCGGTGGCAGAAAGTTTTGAACCCCGAGCTTGTTAAAGGTCCATGGTCAAAAGAGGTTAGTCGTAACTTTTTTTGTTTATTTACCATTATGATGACCGTTAACATAAATTTGTTTCTTTCAAAAGTTATAAGAAAGAAACATGATGTAACATCACTGATCTTGACTTTCCATATCATATATACTCAGGAAGATGAAGTAATAGTTCGTTTAGTCGAGCAATACGGAGCAAAAAAATGGTCCACCATTGCCCAACACCTACCTGGTCGCATTGGAAAGCAGTGTCGGGAAAGGTAAGATTTGTTATTTGATTGCTATTGATGTTTGCAATTGAAAATCAATAATCTTTTTTGTTTACACCTGTTAGATATGCAAGATTGATGTCTTCTTAGTTCTTATATTATATTTTACTTCATCTTTGTTTAAGTAACACCTTCTAACCAGCATTTTTAACCTGTGTACAGGTGGCATAATCATCTAAATCCTAACATAAACAAGGAGGCATGGAGTCAGGAAGAGGAAATAGCATTGATTCATGCTCATAAAGTTTATGGGAATAAGTGGGCAGAGTTGACCAAATTCTTACCTGGCCGGTATGCTTAGTTCTATATAAATGTTGCAAAAGATATGACACAAACGCTTTTATATAGTTTTAATATTATTGAATCAGGTCGGACAATGCTATTAAAAATCATTGGAACAGTTCAGTTAAGAAGAAACTGGACACATACATTGCATCTGGTTTGGTTGCTGCTGTGCAGCCCCAAGGTGTTATGACCCAAATGAACCAATCAACAGCATCCACATCATCATGGGTTTGCAGTCAAGACGATGATAGTATTCCTAATCCAAAGGAGGATATCTCTGAATGCAGTCAAGGTTCGGTTTTTGGTGCAAATGCAATAGTGGTATACCAAAACGAAACACAACCACCCGAAAGTTCTTCCTTCTTACATAATAATAATGAGTGTTGGCAAAACGACTTACAAAATATTCCTTCTTTAGATATGTGTGAGGATTCAGAATTCATCAACTGTATAGATGTTGATACAACAATCCAACCTACTTCAAATCCGCCTCCTGATGATGAATTTGAAAAGTTATGCAATGATCCAGATTCAGAACTCATTTATGAATCGACAAACGTTCAAGCTCCTGGTGATGCTACTTTAAACTCACAATCATATTATTCAGACTTGCTGCTAACTTCATGTTATCCAAGTGAATCTCAGCAGTTTAATATTGAACCGCAAGAACTTGTCACACAAGATGTTAATGAGGTGGTGGTCTCCCCTACAACTACTACTAATAATAATAATACAGAGGTTTTTAGTAGTTTATCAGAACCACAAGTAAATGAAGATCAACATCCACCATCATCTGATGATACGAAAGGTGTTCTATCTTATGATCCACCTCGTTTTCCGAGCCTGGATATTCCATTCTTTAGCTGTGATCTTGTACCATATGGTGGCGGTGAAGGTGATAAGGAGTATGATGAATATAGTCCTCTTGGTATTAGAAAACTGATGATGATGTCGTCTTTTAGCCCGTACAGATTATGGGACTCGCCTTCGCGAGCCGACAGTCCCGAGGCTGTGCTGAAAAGTGCTGCAAAGACGTTCACGTGCACACCCTCTATATTAAAAAAGAGAAACCGTGACTTGTGTTCACCTTTGTCTGAGAAGCGATGCGAAAAGAAGCTGGAACAAGCCCCCTCTTTCTCCACTTTGGCCACAAACTTCTCTCGGTTAGAAGTTATGTTTGATGAAAACAGTAAAAACATTAAAGAGGCGTCACCTTCATTAAGCGACAAACAAGATGGTGGATCGTTTCTTGATGATAAAGAAAATATGGTTCCTGTTTCTGTTCCTTCACAAGTGACACAAAAGGAAGGTGTAATACCGAAAGTGAGTAGTGCGAAAGTGAAAACCCAAATTCAGTAAATTGATTTTCTTTTTTTTTTTACAATATTTTTTATGGTTATTTTGTGAAATATCTTATTTTACAATCTTGTGCAGTCGGTACAGTCATCTGGAGTTCTTACAGAACAGAACTTGGATAATCTGTCATTCTTTTCTCCTGATAAGTTCACCACCAAATCAGATACACTCAAGTCTGGACTTAAGAAGAGCCAACTCACTGCCATGTCATCATCATCTTTTTGCGATAATCCAACGGAACTTGTTTCATCTTCTGCTCTTTCAGAACAAGTCACTGTTGATAGTGCTGCAATAGATACATTATTTGAAACCTTTGGGATGTAAGAAGATGATTTCGATTATTATTATTATCATCATCATTATTTTTCAGTTTTGATGCAAAATGATTTTGCTGATATGAGTTATTTTAGGTTTGGTGAAACACCGATGAAAAGAAGTTTTGAATCGCCTTCTGCATGGAAATCGCCGTGGTTTTCTTTTCTTCCTGGGCCAAGAATTGATACAGATATAACCATTGATGTAAGCCAAGGTTGCTCATACATACATTTGGTTTCGGTTGACCGGCATGACGTCTTGTGATTTTCGCATGTTGCAGGATATTGGTTACTTTGTGAGTCCAAGAGAAAGGAGTTGTGATGCTTTGGGGTTGATGAAACAGTTAAGCGAGCATACTGCTACCGCTTATGCAACTGCACAGGAGGTGTTGGGAGATGAAACTCCTGATTCTATATTGAATAAGAGATATGCAGAAAAAGGAGCAAATATATTGGTAAGTTTGCTTTATGGAAGCTATAAACTCCTGATTCTTTTTGGTGATGGAACTATAATGAGTTCTAGACGGGTTTTTACGGTCTAGTTCGGCCTGTTTTGATGGAAACTCGAGCTGAGCTGCAGAGTACATAGTAAATTGGCCAAGTTGGTTGGGTCGCCCGGTATGGGTGTAAACGAGCTGAACTTGAGCTAGGCTTGTTTTACTTTCGAGAGCTCGAGATTGGCTCATATCGAGCTTTTTTTTCTAAAGCTCAACTGCTCAAGCTCGGTTCATAAATAGCTTTACAACTCGAGCTTGGCTGGTTTATTATTCATTAGTTTATATACATTTTTAATTATATTTTTATGATTATCAATTGTATATATAACATAATATATTTTAATTATTTTTATTATAGTTATTAATATTAATATAATAGCTATTATATAGATATTTATTTTTATAGCTATTATATTAATATAATAGCTATTAAATAAATATTAATATTAAATCAAAATTATATAAATTTTTATAAAATATTATAGCTATTATATATTTTTATTAAATAAAAACTATAAAATTAATAGACCCGTTTAGGCTTGCAAGCCAGCTCTAGCTAAGTGAAGATCGGGCCTGAACTTGTTCATTAGACAGTCTTATTTTTAGACTCGAGCTCGTTTAAGCTTTGCTTGATTCAAGCTTTTAACAAGCCGATCTCGAGTAGCTCACTAGCAACTTGCCTCGTTTTACACCATATTCACCAGGCTGGTCAAACTGTTTCCATTTGGCGGCTTGAAACCATTTTTTTATTCTTTTCAAAATCCGTCTGTATCGAGATTTCAAACGGATAAAGATGGTTTATGAATAATATTCCAAAAATAAGTAATAAAAGTAAACTGGTCTGAACCATGAAATCCAGTTTATAAAAAACCTTAAACCGGTTGATTTAACATGTATGTGTGTGTGTGTACAGTAAGCAAGTATAAATGATGTAATTGTTATGGTGTATTTATTGCAGACAGAGAGAAGGGTTCTAGATTTCAGTGAATGTGGCACACCTGGCAAAGGGGCTGAAACTGCAAAAGCTTAAACATATATATGAGGATGATGATTGTTACTTTAGTATGTGTTTGTATAATATTATATATAAAATCACCATTTATTGTTTTCGGATCACCTTTACCTTAAATCAAGTTATTCATATTCTTGTTGTCTCATCAGTCATCATCAACATTTCGTGAAGAAAACTAAAACACTTTTATTCATTTATTGATCAGGTAATGTAATAAAAACAAATTTTGTGTGATCATGAGCGAAACTTATATAGGGATTGGGGGCCCACTCCCTCGGAATTTTTTTACGTATTGAGTTTACCCGGTGAACCATGACACATTCTCTAATTCTACACCACCTGAAATCCATCTAAATATCCACAAAGAGATTTGAACGCTTATCACTTGGCCCGATGAGATTCACCAGTACCCCTTGGTCAAAATAATATTTCACATTGCTATAATGTTGATATAAACGTACGACTTATTTTAAGTTTAAACAGGTGATGTACAAAGTGTGTTATCTTAAAGCATAAAATACAATAAATATATAAGGACTAAGGAGGGATGGTATATATATGAATTCTTGGATGGTGGTGGGTGTTGGAGGGGGTGGCGGGCGGCGGGTGGTGATGGTGGTGGACATTGGGTGTGAAGGAGTTGGATGTTACCTTATTTTTTAAGACTATAAAAACATTTATCAAATTAAGAAAAAAAACAAACTGTTTTCAGAGGCTTATGTCTTCACGTCCGCAGACATATACTCATTATAGACCTTTTAAGCAAAAACAATAGAATCTAAGTGAGATAGCATATGGTATAATTGTCGATATAATAAATAAAGAAATAAAATATAAGAGACAAAAATAGAATAAATGGAAATTCTTTTTCAATGAAGAAGAGTAATCGCATGAAGCTAAGGAGGAATGGGATATATATATGAATTCTTGGATGCTAATTATATGGCTTAGAAATTTCATATTGCCCTTGTGGAAAGCTTGTAATCATTAAAGATTTTGGATATGAAAACTTTTAATTATCAAACCTCTTGTCTAGTTGATTTTTGGTTAACTACGTCTTGTCTACGTCTGTACATGTTCAGCCATGAAATTCAACGAGCGCGTTGGGGCAGAGTATCCGTGAAGCGTCCATAGTGAAAAACATGTCAGTGAGTATTTGTTTTTCCTAGCGAGAATAGGAAAATATATGGAGAAATGGACGGTTGATCGACATGGAGAACACATGTGGTGTTCGAGTTAATTTTAAAATTTTCTTATCTATTTCTCCATTTTATTTTAATTTCCGTCGTCGGAGCGACACTTTAATTTTAAGGAATCGGACGACACTTTAATTTTAAGGAATCGATTGTAGTTTGTGTGTGTTTGTTAATGGATTGGTGGTAATGAAGGAAATTAGATCTAAATCGTCGATAATGGTGACCTATCGCGGATAAAATACATTAGGTAAGACCAAATATATTCACATGTTTTAGCGTCCTTTCAATTGTCATTTGGTCATCCAAATTTTAAATATTGTTATGAACCTATTAGCAAGATAGAGAAGATTAGGGAATGAATTCTTATTGATCCCTAATCTGGAGCATGAGCCCTCTATTTATAGGCTTATTACATTGATTGCATAATAAACACAAAGATGAGTTAAGTACATGGAGAGTCACAATATAATAGTAGAGAGTCACCATAATTACAATAATTCATAACACTCCCCATTGACTATCCACATGCTGAAACATGCTTGTTTATGTTGTCTCGTTAAAAACCTTGCTAAGAAAAAAACTGGGATAAAACCATAGTTAAGGGAAAAAGAGTGCAATGCATATTATTCCCCCTCTGATGATTTTAGCTCCTTGAGTCGCCGCGTCCCAATCCTGTGAACTAATTTCTTGAATGTTGTGGTCGGAAGTGATTTAGTAAACAAGTCTGCCAAATTCTCGCTAGAGCGAATTTGTTGAACGATAATATCCCCATTCTTTTGTAGATCATGTGTAAAAAAAAAACTTTTGAGAGATATGTTTGGTTTTGTCTCCTTTGATGTATCCTTCCTTGAGTTGTGCAATGCATGCTGCGTTTTCTTCATGTAAAACTGTTGGTCCTTCGTCTGTAGAAGAAATACCACAAGATCCACGAATGTGTTGTATAATTGTGAAGCCCCGTTTCCGGTGCCCTACATTGGAAGTTGGATTTACTCATAAACCCAGTTCTAAATATCAGAGTTAATTAAAACTTTACGCGGAATATAAAACTTTCAAACCAATATATTACATAACCATCAATTCTTGTCTTAACGAGCATTCAAATCGTTTAAGCATAAAATATTGTCTTTTAAATAACATAACATTTCCTTGAGATGCCAGTATCTTCAATTCCATGCCATGTGTTTCCCCTCAAGCGAGGTGCCTCATTCTACTCACCTGCGTGCATACTAAAAGTCAGCTACGCTGAGTGAGTTCTAGTTAATCATACAACATACAATCAGTTCACATGCTTGCACACATGCCCGAAGGTGTGTACATCATTCATACTTTACTTTTCATACATAACTATCCATACCACGTAAAGAGCCGTCCACCCTATAACCTCACAGATATTATAAGTGTCACACCCTCAAAATCCACTAACGGAGTTTTACCGTCAGAGGGTGTGAACTAACAGGATCGGAATCATTAGTTATAATCAAACCATAAAAACGTTTAAATGAAAATAAGTGCGGAAGCGTAAAAACCAAAAGACAAAAGTTGCGTCACGCAGGACGACTTAAAACCCAATGACAACTGTTAAAATCAGTTTGTATAAACAAAAGCGTTTCAAACAATGCATGATCCTATACCGCGCGCCCGCCTCGGCTACCTGAGAATAACATACTAAAAGTGTCAACACAAGGTTTGTGAGTTCACAAGTTTATATAAAATAAAGCGTTTAGCGTTTTGCGTTCAGCGTTTTGCGTTACCAGATAGTGTTATGTCAATTATATATCTATAGGTAGCTAGCCTATAAAACAAGTATTACTAAGTGTTCGACACCGAAGCTGACTGTTTATCATTTGCCTTGCCACCAGGTCTATCCCGACCATGGTATGTGTTTAGCCAAGATTACACCCACTCGACCTCCAGTCGAGTTTAGCGTTGGGTGGGGTTTGTCAAACCCAGTAGTACTACTCAACAATGACTCGCTATTATCTAATATTAAACGGTTCGATGTGAATGAAGGACTTTAGTTATTGCGTTTGCCACTTAGTCTTTACAAGTGATATATAATTTATATTAACAAAATCTTAAATGCGTTTTCGGAGTATGTTATCTCCCCAAGTGAAAAGCATTTGAAAATAGTTTAGAGGGGTAAGTGAACTCACTGTTTGCGAAGAATTCCCAAAATAAATCACCAAAGGATGCGCGTCACAGAAAAACTCCGTTCTAAAACAACAAAGAGATTTTTCTAAGTGTCGGAACTATTATCGAGTCTCTAGACCCGGCACATAATACCTATGCACACAATGTGTTTCGTGTTTCGTTTGTGAATCGTGTGTGACTTTAACAAGTACATTTGTGATACATTACATGTGTGAGCAACTATTTACGTGTCATGTATTAATAATGTACATCACTAGCAATTACTCCCCGTGAGGGCAATTTGGTCAACACATAACAATTAACTAGCAATTATTCCCCGCAAGGACAATTTGGTTAAAACACGACAATTAATTAGCAATCATTCCCCTCAAGGGCAATTTGGTCAAAACACAACAATTAATTAGCAATTACCATGTTTCATGCAACTTTTACAAAATTCAGCAACTAGTTTCTTAACGACAGAATCCTACTTGTAAAACTAGTCTATTCCACCGATCATAGCATCTCAATTAATTTACCAAAAATCATCAAAAAAGCATATATGTGTTAGGTTTCCAGAACATATTTTGTTGTATTTTTATTCCATATATATTTCTCATAATGATCAATTTACCACAGCAAACTCATAACAGTCAAATTTATGCGCAACAGAAAGTTATTTGCAATTCCCGTTAAATGAAAAATCCAACAAATGCAAGACCACTTGGGTTAGGTTCCTAACTCAACAAGCCAACTTCCAGAAGTGGAACCAACCCAATTGGTCTCGTAGTTCATGAGATATAATATTTACAAAACAACCTAACAGCAGGTCTAACAACTCAGCTTTGCACAACGTTTTTGTAAAATCATAAAGGTTAACTTTTTCACGTCCAAAAATTGCAAATTTATATTCTTTAGAAACTAAACTCAACCTAGTTTACTTTAGTATCAATTATCTCAACCAATTTTCACATTTACATCCCGTTACAGTCAATTGAACATCAACAACATAATCTGTCCAGAAACTGTTTGCAACAAAACTCAACATATTAACTATCTATGGACCATAATCCGTTCATATGACATTCTAGACACCATAATCATTATCCATGCACATCAATTACATACTACATACATGATTAGGGTTTTATTTGAACTCAAAATCAAAGGCACAAACAATTAACATGTAATAATATCAATTCTAGTTATCAAATCACCATCAATACATCAACTAATCAAACAAATCATATGAGCACCATATATGAAAATTTTCGGAACCTAGGGTTCACAATTAACCCATTAAAAATCGGAATTAAGCATAAAGGATGCATAGGGTAGTTGTTTATACCTTCCTAGCACCTTAATCTTCAATCAAACTTGAACAATCTTGATTGTATGTGTGTGTATGATGGCCGATCGCAAGGGAGAAAGGGGAGAGGGGCTGCCGAAAATTGTGAGGGAGAGGAGAGAAAGAGATTAGGGTTCTACATATTATTAATAATAACAAGATGTTACACTTAAGTCCCTCAACTTTCAAATGTTACTTTTCTAGCTTAATTAACTAGTTCTAGCACCTTGAGTTAACGTTTATAACAATGTTATCACATAACACATAAGTCTAACACATAATTATCACATAATTATTGTTTTGACGTTTTTCGTTTATTCACCAATTGTTTGCGTCAACTCGTTTGCGTTTCGGTGCAAATTCTCGAAAGACTACACATGTAGTAAGTGTTAAGCGTCATTTAAACCCTAGTTTAAATGTAATGAGGTGTGCGTTATAGATTCAGTGATCTTTAAGTTTGAATTGACGAAGTTGAGTTAACGGAGTTAACCTGAAATTGACGATTGTCACATCATTCCCATGTTAAAGAATTTTCGTCCCGAAAATTTGAGTCAAGTCGTGATGAGTGTCTGAAAAAGTAAGACAAATTTTCAGTTTGTCATATCATCCCCTAGTAGAAAGAAATTTCGTCCCGAAATTCAATTCATACCTCCGGTGATTTCTGACGGTTTGATTGGTTTCGCGGTTTTCGGTGTTTGGTCAGCCATTCAAAAAGGTGAGGATACTTTTTCATCATTTGATCCTCGCGTTCCCACGTGAACTCCGGTCCACGTCTTGAGTTCCAACGAACCTTAACGATTGGAATTTTTGCTATGCTTGAGTGTTTCGGTTTCCCAATCCCAAAGCTTCAACTGGTTCTTCAATGAAGCGTAGCTGTTCATCAACTTGCAGTTCGTCCAAAGGGACTACTTGGGTTTCATCAGATAGGCATTTCTTCAAATTGGATACGTGAAAAACATTGTGTACACTGCTGAGTTCCGCTGGTAAGTCCAGCTGGTACGCCACCGGACCAACGCGTTCCGTTATCCGGTAAGGACCAACATATCGTGGGTTGAGTTTGTTTCGCTTTCCAAAGCGAACCACACCTTTCCAAGGTGAGACTTTGAGTAACACTCGATCGTTTACTTGAAATTCGAGGGGTTTTCGCCGCTTGTCGGTGTAACTCTTTTGGCGATCTCGTGCTGCTGCCATGCGGTTTCGGATTTGAACAATCTTTTCCGAAGTCTCGAGTACTAGTTCTGGACCAGTGATTTGGCTGTCACCCACCTCTGCCCAGCAGAGAGGTGATCGACACTTCCGTCCGTAAAGTGCTTCAAACGGCGCTGCTTTAATACTTGCGTGGTAGCTGTTATTATACGAAAACTCTACCAAAGGTAAGTGAGGTTCCCAACTTTTTCCGATATCCAAAACACATGCACGCAAGATGTCCTCTAAGGTCTGAATAGTTCGTTCACTTTGCCCATCCGTCTGAGGATGGTATGCTGTGCTCATATCAAGATGGGTGCCTAGTGCGCTTTGTAGTGACTTCCAAAAGTGCGAAGTGAAACGGGAATCTCGATCAGAAATGATTGAGACAGGCACTTCGTGTCTAGACACCACTTCTTTCATGTAGACGCGAGTCAGTCTTTCCATTTTGTCCGATTCCTTAATCGCCAAAAAGTGTGCTGACTTAGTCAACCGGTCAACGATCACCCAGATGGTATCGCATCCCGTCGGTGTTTTAGTTAATCCCGTGATAAAATCCATGGAAATGTGTTCCCATTTCCACATTGGAAGTTCCGGTTGTTGCAGCAAACCAGATGGTTTCTGGTATTCTATTTTGACTCTGGCACAAGTCAAGCATTTGCTCACGTAGATGGCAATGTCGGCCTTCATGTTTGGCCACCTATAAAGTGCCTTTAAGTCATGGTACATTTTATCTGAGCCAGGGTGGATAGAATATCGGGACTTGCGAGCTTCGTCCATCACTAGAGTTCTCAACTCTCCGTATCGTGGAACCCAAATCCGGTTCTCAAAATATCGGACCCCGTCCGATTTGGTTTCAGGTTGCTTGTTCATGCCTCGCATGAGTTCCGATGGAAGATTATCATCTTTCAAAGCTTCAAGTTGTGCATCGCGAATCTGATCGGGTAAGTTGGTATGAATCGTGAGTTGCAATGCTCGCACTCGCCTGGGTTTATCGGTTTCTTTTCTGCTGAGAGCGTCGGCCACTACATTGTCCTTGCCAGGGTGGTACTTGATGGCAGAATCATAATCTTTAAGCAGCTCGACTCAACGACGCTGTCGCATGTTCAGCTCCTTCTGATCGTAGATATGTTGGAGACTCTTATGGTCGGTGTAAATGGTAAACTTGGTACCGTACAAGTAATGCCTCCATATCTTAAGGGAAAACACCAAAGCTCCGAGTTCCAAATCATGGGTCGTGTAGTTCTTCTCGTGAACCCGTAGTTGCCGAGAGGCATAGGCTATAACCTTCTCGAGTTGCATCAGCACATAACCGAGACCTTGTATCGATGCGTCACAGTGTACCTCAAAATTCTCTGTTCCCTCGGGTAGGGCTAGAATAGGGGCGCTACAGAGTTTGGTTTTCAACAGTTGAAAAGCGGATTCTTGCGCGTCACCCCAATTGTACTTAGTGCCTTTGTGAGTCAAAGCGGTGAGAGGTTGAGCAATCTTTGAAAATCCTTCGATGAAACGTCGGTAGTAGCCAGCCAGTCCTAGGAATTGCCGCACCTCAGTCGGAGTCTTAGGTGCTTCCCAGTTTTTGATGGCCTCTACCTTACCGGGATCGACATGGATACCATTCTTGTTGATCACATGTCCTAAAAAGTGAACCTCGCGAAGCCAAAATTCGCATTTCGAGAGTTTTGCGTACAGTTGTTCCTTCTTTAGTAATTCCAGAATTACCCTTAAGTGCTCCTCGTCGTCGGCCTTGTCCTTGGAATAGACGAGAATATCATCAATAAACACAATCACAAACTTGTCGAGGTACGCCTTGCATACTCGATTCATGAGATCCATAAATACGGCTGGTGCGTTGGTTAAGCCGAAAGGCATAACCGAAAACTCGTAGTGACCATACCGTGTTCTGAAAGCCGTCTTTGAAATATCTTCTTCGCGCACTCTTAGTTGATGGTAACCAGATCGCAGATCGATCTTCGAGTAGTAACTCGATCCTTGGAG
Source organism: Bidens hawaiensis (assembly GCF_021521415.1). NCBI lineage: Eukaryota > Viridiplantae > Streptophyta > Magnoliopsida > Asterales > Asteraceae > Bidens > Bidens hawaiensis. Next base: position 24,446 of record NW_027495214.1, on the reverse strand, counting down.
CTGGTCAAACAGATCATCAATTCGGGGTAAAGGATAACGGTTCTTGACCGTCACCTTGTTCAACTCCCTGTAGTTGATGCACATGCGGAAAGTCCCGTCCTTCTTTCTGACAAATAAGACAGGGGCTCCCCATGGCGACGAGTTAGGTCGGATAAAACCCTTATCCAACAAATCTTGCAGTTGAGTGGACAGTTCCTGAAGCTCCGCCGGTGCGAGCCGATACGGGGCTCGTTCTATGGGTGCTGCACCGGGTGTCAACTCGATTTGGAATTCGACTTGTCGTATTGGAGGGAGTCCAGGCAAATCCTCCGGGAAAACTTCCGGAAAGTCTCGCACAATCGGTATATCTTCAATTCGCTTCTCCTCCGCGGGTTTCTCAACAATCTGAGCCAAAATTGCCGGATGACCCTTTCGTAGATACTTCTGCGCCTTCATGAGGGTGATAACGCTGGTGGTCATGCCGCTTCTCTCGCCCCGGATCGAAATGATCTCGCCGGAAGGGGTAGTAATGTGGACTATCTTGTCGTGACATATAATCTCTGCTCGGTTCTCTGATAACCAGTCCATGCCGACCACGACATCGAAACTACTAAGCGTAAAAGGAATAAGGTCAATATCAAAAACATGACCTGACAGTTTTAACTTACATCCCGCAAGTACATGAGTCGTTACTATAGTCTTACAGTCAGCTAATTCAACAGGAAATTTAGCATCTAACGGGGTTGGAGTTAAGTCTAAGAGTTGACTAAAGGCTTTCGACACAAAACTCCTATCAGCTCCAGTGTCAAACAATACAGAAGCAAAACAATCGTTCACAGGGAACTTACCAGTCACCACGTACGGATCATTGCGGGCTTGACCCGACCCAATAACAAAAGCTCTTCCTTTACCATTGTTTCCACCACCACTGCCACTTCCATTACCTCCATTGTTGTCGTTCTGTTTCAGCTTGGGGCAGTCTTTCTTAAAATGTCCCTTTTGTCCACACTCAAAACATCCCTTGGTTGTCATGGGTGGTTTAGGAGCACCCTTTGTCGCAAGGTCTCCCCTACATTCCTTGGCCTGATGACCCATCTTTCCGCATCTCAGACACTTGACACGGTCACACAGGCCAGCATGAGGATAGTTGCACCTGTTGCACTTCGGATATTTCCCAGCATATCCACTCGAACCCTGCCCGCTACCGTTGTTATTGTTGTTGTCAATGCTCGGGTTGTCACGGGCTTTAGTGGTTGAACCCCTAGGTGGTAACGCACCTTGGGTTACTGCTTGATCCGTCAGTTTGTGAGCTAACCGGATCGCTTGTTGAATCGCGGCTGGTCTGGAAGACGTCACCATGCCCTGAATTTGCGGTGCTAACCCATCAATATACATTTCAATCCTCTTACTCGGCGGGTCTACCATCCGTGGACACATCACAGCTAACTCGTGAGAATGGGTAGTGTAGGCTTCGATTTCTGAACCAACCATCTTCAATGACCAAAACTCGGATTCCAACTTTGCAATCTCTTCTCTCTGACAGTACTCTTCTGGCATCATGTTCTTGAATTCCTCCTAGTTCATCGCGTTAGCCAGTTCCAATCCAAGGATCTGCACGTTTGAATTCCACCAAGTGAGGGCAGAATCTTCAAGTGTTCCAACAGCAATTTGACCCTACTGGCAGGGTGGACAATTACACATCTCAAACGCCGATTTGGCCTTCTCAGCCCAACGCAGGAAGCCTATAGCTCCCTCAGTGCCCTTAAACGAACTGGGCTTGCAGTCAAGATAATTCTTGAAGGTACACGCTCCAATTGGACCTCCAGCTTGGTTTTGGACATGTGCGGCTAGAGTGGCCGCCGCGTGGCCGTTCAGCAGAGTTTGGAGTTCTGCTGCAGTCAAGTTGATGTTACCACGTCCGTGTCCAGCGTTTCTTCCAGATATCTCCCTTCCATCTAGGTGTTACCATTCTTAGATGTCATCGTCTGAGGACATCCTTGAGTGTGCCTCCTCCTCAGCCGGTTCTTCCTCCGGTTCTTCTTCGGGTTCCTCTTCAGGCTCTGCCTCAGGTTCGGCCGCGTTCTGAGCAATTTGCATTTGTAAAACATCGCAACGCTCTAAAGCTATCTCGGTTCGAGTCCTTGCTACTTGAAGTTGCTCTTGCAAGTCTATCATCTCGGCTTGCATCTTTCTCATAATCTTCATCTGTTGATCACTAGCCTCTTGCATTTCCTTCATGGCCGCTGTCAGGCGGGAAATTTCCTCTTTAGTTTCGGTTCCATCCTTTAACAGTCTGGATACGTTCGCTCTCGCATAGCGTATGTAACCAACATCACGCTCCAAACAAGAAACAACAGCTGCGAGCACACGCTCTACAGGTTCGGTTATAGGTGGTAGGGTGTTGGGGTAAGCAGGATGGCTCGGGTGAGGTAATGGGGGAACTTGTTCACGATAGACCATACGTCTGATCATATTAGGGTACCAATCCCAGCTAACTTCGTTTTCGTACATGCCTCCGGATAAGCGGTACCTCTTCGGTGCAGGAGCTTCGAGTTCCGGGACTACTCGGGGTGGCGATGAGGTAGGTAGCTGCGGTTCCTTCCTATGAGCATGAGTCATCTGATCGGACGATGATGATGGTAGAGTCGACATCCCTACAGGTAAGCCGTGTATGCGCGCGTATGTGTGAAAGAGGTAAAGAGATGAGATAACAAAGATTACACAAACATATGCAGTGCGTATCATTATAACTAATAGGTCGTCGCGGTTATAGTCTAGTATGCATGCAATTTCTAGTTCGCAATAACCAATGGCTCTGATACCAATCTGTCACACCCTCAAAATCCACTAACGGAGTTTTACCGTCAGAGGGTGTGAACTAACAGGATCGGAATCATTAGTTATAATCAAACCATAAAAACGTTTAAATGAAAATAAGTGCGGAAGCGTAAAAACCAAAAGACAAAAGTTGCGTCACGCAGGACGACTTAAAACCCAATGACAACTGTTAAAATCAGTTTGCATAAACAAAAGCGTTTAAACAATGCATGATCCTATACCGCGCGCCCGCCTCGGCTACCTGAGAATAACATACTAAAAGTGTCAACACAAGGTTGGTTAGTTCACAAGTTTATATAAAATAAAGCGTTTAGCGTTTTGAGTTCAGCGTTTTGCGTTCAGCGTTTTGCGTTACCAGATAGTGTTATGTCAATTATATATCTATAGGTAGCTAGCCTATAAAACAAGTATTACTAAGTGTTCGACACCGAAGCTGACTGTTTATCATTTGCCTTGCCACCAGGTCTATCCCGACCATGGTATGTGTTTAGCCAAGATTACACCCACTCGACCTCCGGTCGAGTTTAGCGTTGGGTGGGGTTTGTCAAACCCAGTAGTACTACTCAACAATGACTCGCTATTATCCAATATTAAACGGTTCGATGTGAATGAAGGACTTTAGTTATTGCGTTTGCCACTTAGTCTTTACAAGTGATATATAATTTATATTAACAAAATCTTAAATGCGTTTTCGGAGTATGTTATCTCCCCAAGTGAAAAGCGTTTGAAAATAGTTTAGAGGGGTAAGTGAACTCACTGTTTGCGAAGAATTCCCAAAATAAATCACCAAAGGATGCGTGTCACAGAAAAACTCTCTCTAGCGTTCTAAAACAACAAAGAGATTTTTCTAAGTGTCGGAACTATTATCGAGTCTCTAGACCCGGCACATAATACCTATGCATACAATGTGTTTTGTGTTTCGTTTGTGAATCGTGTGTGACTTTAACAAGTACATTTGTGATACATTACATGTGTGAGCAACTATTTACGTGTCATGTATTAATAATGTACATCACTAGCAATTACTCCCCGTGAGGGCAATTTGGTCAACACATAACAATTAACTAGCAATTATTCCCCGCAAGGGCAATTTGGTTAAAACACGACAATTAATTAGCAATCATTCCCCTCAAGGGCAATTTGGTCAAAACACAACAATTAATTAGCAATTACCATGTTTCATGCAACTTTTACAAAATTCAGCAACTAGTTTCTTAACGACAGAATCCTACTTGTAAAACTAGTCTATTCCACCGATCATAGCATCTCAATTAATTTACCAAAAATCATCAAAAAAGCATATATGTGTTAGGTTTCCAGAACATATTTTGTTGTATTTTTATTCCATATATATTTCTCATAATGATCAATTTACCACAACAAACTCATAACAGTCAAATTTATGCGCAACAGAAAGTTATTTGCAATTCCTGTTAAATGAAAAATCCAACAAATGCAAGATCACTTGGGTTAGGTTTCTAACTCAACAAGCCAACTTCCAGAAGTGGAACCAACCCAATTGGTCTCGTAGTTCATGAGATATAATATTTACAAAACAACCTAACAGCAGGTCTAACAACTCAGCTTTGCACAACGTTTTTGTAAAATCATAAAGGTTAACTTTTACACGTTCAAAAATTGCAAATTTATATTCTTTAGAAACTAGACTCAACCTAGTTTACTGTAGTATCAATTATCTCAACCAATTTTCACATTTACACCCCGTTACAGTCAATATAACATCAACAACATAATCTGTCCAGAAACTGTTTGCAACAAAACTCAACATATTAACTATCTATGGACCATAATCCGTTCATATGACATTCTAGACACCATAATCATTATCCATGCACATCAATTACACACTACATACATGATTAGGGTTTTATTTGAACTCAAAATCAAAGGCACAAACAATTAACATGTAATAATATCAATTCTAGTTATCAAATCACCATCAATACATCAACTAATCAAACAAATCAGATGTGCACCATATATGAAAATTTTCGGAACCTAGGGTTCACAATTAACCCATTAAAAATCGGAATTAAGCATAAAGGATGCATAGGGTAGTTGTTTATACCTTCCTAGCACCTTAATCTTCAATCAAATTTGAACAATCTTGATTGTATGTGTGTGTATGATGGCCGATCGCAAGGGAGAAAGGGGAGAGGGGCTGCCGACAATTGTGAGGGAGAGGAGAGAAAGAGATTAGGGTTCTACATATTATTAATAATAACAAGATGTTACACTTAAGTCCCTCAACTTTCAAATGTTACTTTTCTAGCTTAATTAACTAGTTCTAGCACCTTGAGTTAACGTTTATAACAATGTTATCACATAACACATAAGTCTAACACATAATTATCACATAATTATTGTTTTGACGTTTTTCGTTTATTCACCAATTGTTTGCGTCAACTCGTTTGCGTTTCGTGCAAATTCTCGAAAGACTACACATGTAGTAAGTGTTAAGCGTCATTTAAACACTAGTTTAAATGTAATGAGGTGTGCGTTATAGATTTAGTGATCTTTAAGTTTGAATTGACGGAGTTGACTTAACGGAGTTAACCCGAAATTGACGATTGTCACAATAAGGGTCTGGTCCCTAACATCACAAATATTATAGGGTGTGATCCCTATCCTCACAGATATTATTAGGGTGTGGTCTCTATCCTCACAGATATTATTAGGGTCTGGCCCCTTTGTTTCGTGCAACTGTAACATACCTGTCTTTACATACCTTCCTTAATAATACGTGCAATATCCGAAGATCGTTCACGTACTATCAACATAACATACATACAGCATTCATACATCATATATATATATATATATATATATATATATATATATATCAATCATATCTTTAACTATCACTGACGATACATGCAATATCCGATGATCATTCACGCACCGTCAAACAATCATCATACATAAATCATACCAAGCATACACTTACCACTTAAGGTAAGTGTATTAACTGTCACATCGAGTACGCACACAGCCCCGAAAACATAACAAGGAAATGGGGCTAGAAACTCACCTGAACTCGGTTACATTCACCGTTAATTGTTATTCTTTCCTTAGCTGTGCACGACCAACTATATAACAATTACACGTATCAATTTATCTATCACTACAAATATCGTGTTTCTAGTTTAATTATTACTCTCAACAAACGGGGTCCGGGGGCAGCGCCCCTGGAAGCGGGGTTCTAAGGGCGGCAAACCTTAGCGGGGTCCAAGGGGCAGAGCCCCTGGCTGGGGTTAAGCTGCCAGGTCAGCTTGGAAAATTTTTATTTTCATTAACTGTCTTAACACATTTCCATTAGGATTTCATGATAATATTTTATTGTTAACCTCTCAATCCTTTAAGGTATCTTCTATAAATTAATAAGGTTCAAGGGCTATTTTGTAATTAAATAATTCTTTTTCTAAGTCCAGGGACTGTTCTGTCATTTATCAAACTTCTAGTTCGTTACTTGATTCTTAACGAATTGGGTTCATAACGAATGACCCATTCGTTACTTTATAAAGAATTTACTATTATAACGAACTGGTCCTTGTAACGAATTGGACCTAATAACGAACTGGTCCTTTGACGAATTGAACTTCATAGCGAATGACCCCTCTATAACGAATTGAACATTCTATTTCGTTATCTCCTTTTTTAACGAATGGTCATAATGAATTGGGGTTAATTCGTTATCTTTTCCTTAATGAATTTGGATACGAACTAAGGCTAGTTCGTCATTCTTTCTTGAACGAAGTAGCACACAAATAGGCTAGTTCGTTAAGCTTCCGTTAACGAATCACTCTGACGAATTACCTCTAGTTCATTAACTCTCTGTTAATGAATTAGGGTTAGGTCAGAGAGTGTCAGAAACATTCTCTGAACCTCGTACCCACTTTCCGGCGCCGCCTTTTCAGGAAAACCGGGGTTCTCGCTGGAAAAGTGAGATCTCGCGTATTTCACCACCGTTTTCCCCGTTTTTCATCCCGTTCGATCCAGATCTGAGCTAGGGTGACCCCTAAGCTCATCTTAGGTTCGGTTTATACCCTATTCCACCCGGATCTCGTGACTTTAACTATTTAAAGGTGTCGGCTCGTCGTTTCGCGACTAGATCTAATGGGTTTGGACCTTTACAATAACATACTATCATTACCTCGGGTCGGGATCGATTCTTCTTCTTGGTTTCGGCTAAAGAGAGAAAGAAACTAGAGAGAGAGAGAGCTTAAGTGTGTGTTTTGGGTGGTGTATGGAATATGTGTAAATGAATGAGAGATGTTGAAGCTGCATAGATTATTTGTACTGTGCCTACTATCATCAACCAAGGAGAAAATATAGAATGAGCGTGTGGTAATAATTCCATATTAATCCGAATCAATCCACGCTCCCATTTTTAATAAAATTCCGGCTAGAAGCATACAAGTACTGTAATGAGCTTCTCTGTGGGTATCTGGTAACCATGTATGTAGGGGTAGAATCGGCAATTTGACAGCAAAAGCAATAAAAAATCCAATATAGAATATTATTTCATTATGGATCATGGGCTTAAGCCCATGGTCTTTCGTTCTTAATCCAAGTCCATAACCCATATCCATTAACCCAACACTAGCCCGACTCATAATAACTCATGTTTTCATTTATTAACCGAAACGAGAAAACGAGATGTTACAATTATAGTTCTCAACCAAACACATTCTTGACTAGCTTCATGAATTGCCAATAATTCTGTATGGTTAGATGAAGTGGCTGTGATTGTTTGCTTCACAGAGTGCCATAAAATTGCAATGCCTCCGTTTGTTAATAAATATCCTGTTTGGGATAGGCCAGTAAGGGGATCAGACAAATACCCTGCATCTGCAAAACCAACCAAACTTGTTTTCGTTCGGTTATTAAATACAAGCCCATATATTTAGTTCCTTGGAGATATTGAAATATTTGTTTTACCCCATTCCAATGTCTCCTTGTTGGGCATGAACTATACCTTTCCAACAAATTTAATGAAAATGATATATTTGGTCGTGTATGGCTGGCTCGTAAGGAACATTAATGCACCAATTGCACTCAGATACGGTACTTCTGGACCAAGAATTTCTTCTTCGTTTCTTGGTGGTCGGAATGGCTCATTTTCCACATCAAGTGACCTTACAAGCATTGGAGTGCTCAGTGGATGTGATTTGTCCATGTAAAACATTTTGAGTAATTTTTCTATGTAAGTTTCTTGATGCATAAGTATCCTACCTTTAAGATGTTCTATTTGTAACCTAAGACAAAACTTTGTCTTTCCAAGGTCTTTCATTTCAAACTACTTTTTCAAATACTCGATTGCCTTTTGGAGCTCCCCAGGAGTTCCAATTATATTCAAATCATCAACATATACGGCAATTATAACAAATTCAGATTCTGATCTTTTTGTAAAAATGCATGGACAAACAAAATCATTTTTGTACTCTTCACTGAGGCGATTATACCACTTACCGCCAGATTGTTTTAGCCCATATAATAATTTGTTTAGTTTAACTGAAAGATGTTCTCGAGAATTTGATTTACATGATTATGGTATGCATGTAGTTTCATGTAAATTTATGTATCAAGTGAGCCATAAAGTATAACAAACCAAAAAATAAATTAAAGGAAAAGTAAAAAAATAAAAGAAGAAAACTCCATCCCACATTGGTGGAGGGGAAAAAAAGGAGAGGCTTCCACCACAGTATAAATAGGAATGCAAGTTCTTGTCCCATATTGCTAGATTATAAAACTAGTGAGATCTTTATAAGAAAGAAAACTCATCTATTAATATTCTTATAAGACAAATCACACCCAGTGGTCCAAGCGGAGGGTGAGAAGCACCCGAACGCAGATGCGGTAGCGCACGGGCTCGAGCTAAGTGCGGTGGGCGCAATGTGGCGCTTTGATGGCACACGTTGCATGTGGAAAATTAAAATTTTTTATAATCCTCCCATACCGATACACGACATGTTTAGATTAGTCTCATCGCGCTACGCGATGACTTGTAAATTATCCAGAAACTTTGCGGCGTCATGATACGCGATGGACTATTTAAGTAAAACATCGCGATACGCGACGTGAAGGTTACGCAGACAAGACACGTAACATGCTACGTGGCGTGTCACGTAGCCTACCTAGGGTGACTCAAAAAAGCTAAAAGATTCATCGCGATACGCGATGTCCTTTGTTTATGACCATCGCGAATCGCGACGGGTTCCAAAATCAGCTATAAATAGAGGAAATGGGACTTTCATTCCTTATTTCAAATCCTGTTTTCTCTCTGAAATCTCTATCTATATTATATGTATTAAGAAGATGGTATAATACCCGAGTGATCGTAGCGATATCCTATCCGACTGAAAGAAACTTATATACGCGAATCCAAAAGCTCCGCCTGTTAAGGTAAGACATTGTGCTATCGTGTAAAGTTTCTAATCTCATGATTATCGTTATGATTATTGGTTTTATACTAATCTAGATATACTACATTGTGTTTAACCTAGGTGTATAATACCAGGAAGCGTTCTTTAATTGTAAACTTACTAGGTGAGACATTCGAGTTTTTGTACAACTCAAATTTGCGTGAGACAACTATATTTTCGATACTGCCATGATAGTTTCAAAACCTATATAACTCATGGCAGATGGTCTAAATGTTTACAAATATTTTTTAAAAAGTATTTTAATTACATTACAGTGATTGAGTCTGTAGACTTACAGGATGGTTACTACTGATATTGTGGGGTTATGTATACAAGGCTGGCCTACTTGGTTATTACACGTTACTTATTGGACAAGTGTTAGCCAATCAGTAATATTACCACAGTCATAGATACGGTCGAGTGACAAGTACCTTTCGGTAATTTGTAAGCAGGCAGATGTAAAAACATCTTAATGTTGTAAATGTAAAATGTGTCATTTACAAATGAATGTACTCACCAGTATTTCTTGCTAATCAAATATTTTAAATATGTTTTAGGTGACTTGTTAGAGACAAAAGAATGATGCCTGCGGGCTTCCAGCTTAAATAAGTGGCTTGCCACAAGAATAAAGAAACGTGTTTTGTAAATTAGTGTTTATCCCTATAAAGTTTATGTTTGTATCAAATGGATTAAATTATCAGTTTATAATAATAATAATAATAATAATAATAATAATAATAATAATAATAATAATAATAATAATAATCATGGTGTTTTTTTATAACTCTGATCATTTTTTCTAACTACGGTTCTGATAAAAATATTCCGCTGCAAAATAATTCAATAAACACCGATACCACCAATCACTGTTCACAGCTTCCCTCCTTAGGGTATAGGGGTCAGGGGCTGTGACACCTGAAGTGGTATCAGAGCCACTGGTTTAAGAAATATGGGTATTTTAATAATACCTAATCTTAAAATTTAAAGTTAGGAAATACATGCATTAACCTATGTGTTAACCATACAGATTAGATTCTAACAACACGTGAAAATAAATACTATTTTCTTTTGGAGTTCGTTGTTTTATTGTTTTTGATTAACAGCATGAGTGAGCTCGTAGAAGCATTCAGAAACATATCCGTTAACACTATGGATATGGAAGAAGGAGAATCCCGTGAATAACACCCAGAACCCATATTCTTTCAAGCACAACCCATGGAACAATCTTGAGAAAAACCAAAGCCCAAAAGAAGGAAAAGACTCAAATACTGGCAAAGAGGATTGAGAAGAGGTAAGAAAGGAAGAACCATAGTCACACAACCACCGCCACAACTTGAACCACCAATTGAACCATAACCAACTCAATCACAACCCCTTTCAAAAATACCAATGCAGGAGTGACTAGGCAGATGCCTAGGCTAGTGTGAAATTTTTCAGCCAGTATTCAATGATATAGGTGCAGCAAGCTCCAACAACTTGAACATGCCATCTCAGAACCCGAATAGTACACTCCCCTCTGACGATATTATCATCCAAGCTCAGCTAAAGAAATGGTGGACGAACGAGTGGTAGTATCAAACAATGATGACAAACCCGTATGCACCATTCCAGGCTGAAACTTCAAACTACCCCAGTATGACACCGGAAATGACGACACAACTTCGTGATTACGGGGAAGAATTAATGGATACCGGAAATAGACTGAGAAACATTGGGGAGAACTTGACTTAGAAATACTATGCCGAGAACCCTATATATAAAAACCACATATATAATATCTATATGTAACATCCAAAAATTTTCATATTTAATAAAAGAAAGTCACGTTTAGTTATTGAGCATAAATATTTAATTAGTATTAACAAAGAGAAGATCATGGACTTGGATTAATTATGGTGGATTAAAGGGTAATGGACCTTAGGTCCATGGGCCTTAAGGGATATAAATACACCCTTAAACCACCCTAAAACCCTAAATCCTCAATTCCATCTTTCCATATTTGCCTACACACTCCACACACACACACACACACCCTCTTCCTTTGCGGCCGCAAAATAGAGAGTGAGATCCAAGATCAAACGAGCCAAGGTCTTTGATCTATCCTCCGTATTCAAGCTAGTTAAAAGATCCAAGCTCATAACCAAGCTAGCCGTGACCTAGCAAACGGTTAAAGGTATGTTCTTGATCTTAAAGCTTACGTTTTATGAACGGATAGCCATAAAACTTGAACATAGACTAGATCGGGTCTAGATAAAGCATAAAGTTAACAACTTGATGATTAGAAATGGACGTAATATACTCATGGCTAGATAATGTTCATGAAGGAAACCCTAGGTCTATCTTAAAGAACGTTTTTATGATAAAGGTCTAAGCTTTATGCCTAAAACGGGATAGAACTTGAAGCAGTGAAAGTAATGGGTGTAAAACGGGTATGAATGATGATGATAAAGGTTAAAGGTTCATAATTTGAACTACAGAACAAGATACTGGGCAAGGTGGAAACGTAAGATAGGAAAATTAGCTGAGCTGGGGGTTCTCGGCCAAATGTGAGAATCCTTGGTCAAATCTTATGCTTCTCGGTCAAACAGGCAGTCAACAAGAGTTCTCGGCCAGGAAGGTTCTCGGTGATCATGTGTTCTCGGTCAAGAACATGTGTTCTCGGAAACCTTGTGTTCTCGGTCAGGTTCTCGGCCGAAAACATGAGTTGTCGGTTAAGGATGGATTTCGGCCAAGCATAAGAGTTCTCTGTTTGGATTTGGGCCTGATTCTAGTTGGGCACAGATACCATAATGGACAGTCGGGCCTGAATCAGCTAAGTCCACATGGTGCTAAGCCCATATCAAATTTAGAAAAACTAGCCCGTTATCTTGAGCTTAACTAGACAAGCCCAACTTAGAAAATAATTTAAAATGTTAATGGAAAATGTGATAAGACAGTTGATGAAAATAAAATTTTTCCAAGTTGACCTGGCAGCTAACCCCAGCTAGGGGCTCTACCCCTTGGACCCCGCTAGGGGCTGCCGCCCCCAGAACCCCGCTGCCAGGGGCGCTGCCCCTGGACCCCCGTTCGTTGTGGGTGATAATTGAACTAGAAAAACGATATGGGTAGTGATAGTTATTGATACGTGTAATTGTTATACAGTTAGCCGTGCACAGCCAAAGAAAGGAGTGACCATTAACGGAAGAAGTAACCGAGTTCAAGTGAGTTTCTAGCCCCACTTCCTTGTTATGTTTTCGGGGCTGTGTGCATACTCGATGTGACAGTTAATACACTTAACTTAAATGATAAGTGTATGCCATGTATGATATATGTGTTAGATACGATTGATTGCTTGTCGGTACGTGAACGATCTTCGGATATTGCATGTACCGTTAGGTTATAAATAAAGATATGGATATTGTATGTAATGCAGGGATGATTACTTGTTGATACATGAACGATCTTCGGATATTGCATGTATTGCCAAGAATAGCGATGATTGTCTCCTTATATGGATATTAAATGATAACTTATATATAGAGAGTTTCCCTCTACGGATAATATATAGAGTGTTCCTTAAATGGAAAACATAGTGTTCCTTTAATGGAAAGCCCCGTGTTCCTTTGATGGAAAGCAAAGTGTTCCTTTAATGGAAAGCCCTGTGTTCCTTTGATGGAAAGCATAGTGTTCCTTTAATGGAAAGCATAGTGTTCCTTCTATGAAAGTATATAGGATGTTCCTTCTATGGAGAATATATATACAGGTGTCCTTCTATGGAGAACATATATATAGGGTGTCCTTCTATGGAGAATATAAATAGTAGGGTAATAGTAATAGTTCTTTTAATAGATATTATGTGACGTCATCTTATGGATATTTATAAAAGGTTAAGATATGTATGTATGTAAGATATGTGTATGTATTGTATGTCTCCTGATTAACTAGAACTCACTCAGCGTATCTGACTTTTAGTATGCACGCAGGTGAATATGATTAAAGAGCTAGCATGAGGTTGGCACATGGCATGGATCGAACGACTAACATTTGAAGATGGAAGAAACGACGTTTTAATATGATGATTTATGTTATGGTTTTTAAATAAAAGATTAAATGTTTTGTAATAAACGGTTACAGTGTTATATTCCGCGAAAGTTTTATTAAACTCTTATTTGAAGAACTGTGCTTATGAGTAAATCCAACGACCAAATGTGAGGCACCGGGAACGGGGCCTTACACTATATGTTCATTATCGTAGTTTCTTTTGTATGAAAAAAGGGGTGTGTATGTATATAGAATAAATAAAGGAATGTAGATGTAAATTATTGTGATGCATATATATATATATATATATATATATATATATGGGTATTAGATCATTTTAGAAGTTTTTTTACAGCAAGAAGTGCAAGAAATAAATCAAACCAATCACAATTTATTCTTTTATTTATCATTTATTTTATTTTAGGGGTGTATTAGTAAAACATGTTTTTTTTATATTTTTGGTAGGTAACAATAAAAATAAATTAGAAGAGTTACATATTACTTTTTTTTTAATTTGATTTATTACATTTTCAAAATTATGTTTCAAATTTTGATAAACCTACAGCCAAATTCTAACGAATTCTTTTTATCTAGATTTATTTCTTCAAAATTTATTATTTTATCTAGATTAATTTCTTCAAAATTTGATTTTGTATCTCAATCATCCTATATTGTTATCTACCTAATTTCATAAAGTTTTACTTCGTCATATTGATGAACCAATATATGTATTTAGTTTCATTAAAAAACCTACATATAAGCTTTATATGTTACACAATTTATCTTTTCGTTTTTGTATTTTTTGCTTATTATTCAAGAATTCGTAAGTAAGAAACCTTTTTTTGTTTTAAATTGCTTGTCTTTTTTATTTTAATCTATGATTAATTCATTTGTCATAGTTTTTCAAACTTAACCAAACCTAAAAAGATTTCTAGAATTATACCGAAATTGTAATACTACATACACATTGTATGTACATTAATGAATCTACACACGATAAAATTTACACATACACAATTCGAAATACTACATACACAGTAATATATGAACCTACACAGTACAAATAATTTTTTTTTCACAGTAAACTACATATATAAAATAAATAATAGATCATTCTAATAATCTACACTTGTAACCTACACAGTAAATAACTTAACCTACACACAATAAAATATATACACATACAATTCAACATACCACCTACACATATATAAACATAAATAAATTTTTCTTTCACATTAAACTACATATAATAAATAACGGACATGCTAAAGTCTACATAGTATATAAATGAACCTACACACGATAAATTTTACATGGTACATATATGAACCCACAGTACAAAATATTTTTTTATTTCTTTACATCATACTAAATATAATAAGGACCATACTAATAACCTACATATATAAAAATATTCACATGCACCTTTGTCAAACTGCCTACACAATACATATGAACATACACAGTACAAAATAAACTATTTTCTTTTTCACGTTAAACTACATATAATAAATAATAGGTCATATTAATAGCCTATAATTGTAAAATTTCCACAAACACAATGTCGTACATAATAGATGAATCTATATATGTAACACATGAATCTATGTGGACAATACATGATTCTAGTATTTGATGCATATGAAAAAATATGATTTAAGTTAATATGGTATTTGAATAAAATGATATTAATATTAACTTATTAAAAAGATCAGTTAAAAAATAATAATAAGAAACGTTTTTGTGTAACTTTGAATTACTTAGCTATAAGTACATATCAATACCATTAATTAATAAAAAAACCTCTACAAATAAAGACCAAGTTGCCCTTTTTCATTTAATCTTTGTACATTAATCTCTTTCAAAATTACAATTTTGTCACAAATAATACAATCCATTGATTACACATAATCAATGGCTTAGATTGATTTCTCGCACTTCTCAATATAATTCTATTTCTCGCATGATCCATCCTATATATATATATATATATATATAAGAGTAATGTCTCAAAGATCGACGATTTTAACATATTCTGTGTTTATGTGCTATTTGTGCCTATGTGTTATTAATATTCTGCTTACCTTATTATTTAATTATAATATTAATAATTCCTTTCTTGTTTGTAGTTCAGATGTCAAACGAAGCTATTTCTAATCACTAAAATGAGCACAATCACGAAAATGAGCATAATCATGAATTTTCCAATCAAGAAAATCATCTGAATATGAATGCTATTGAAAATATGATAGCTAAGAAAATCGCTGAAGTAATTCCTTTAGTTGCTGATGCTATTAAGAAACCCGTTTATGTAATTAGGCATAAGACCGAGAGTAACACTGTGGCTAGTAGTAGTGTGAATGGAGGAAATAGAAACCCATTACCCAAAAAGTCAAAAGTTCACGGTTGTACTTACAAGGATTTCTTGGCCTGTAAACCAACCGAATTCTC
This sequence comes from Bidens hawaiensis, assembly GCF_021521415.1. NCBI lineage: Eukaryota > Viridiplantae > Streptophyta > Magnoliopsida > Asterales > Asteraceae > Bidens > Bidens hawaiensis. Next base: position 8,709 of record NW_027495214.1, on the reverse strand, counting down.
TGGAAATGTAGGATCTATTGCAGAACTACGTTGGTTAGAAAGACAGAAGCTATCATAAGAATCGGTAAATGTGTTGAAGAAGATAAAATATTATATGCTTATACTCTTTTTATTAATGAAGCAATAGAATGGTGGAACACAGTCCTCCAGTCAAAGGGAAGCAACATAGTCTATACTATGACCTGGGAAGAATTTACAGAAATAGTAGAAAGGAAAAATTTTCATCTCCATGAAAGAGAAAAGATTGCTACTATGTTCTTAAACCACAATATGGAAGATGTGAAGTGTCGTGAGTATACGATAAAATTCTTAGAATATGTAAGAATGGTACCGGGTTTGGTTTCACCAGAATCAGTACTAATTTCTCGTTATATTTGGGGATTAGTAAGTGAAATCCGCGATCTGGTAAAGTCAGCTAGACCTCAGACTATTGAAGTAACAGTTGAGCTAGCTAATACCATGACAGACGGATTAATCCGAACTCAGGAAGAAAACAAAAAGAAAGATCTAGCCCAGAAGATTACCCAAGAATTTCGGAAGGGCAATGTTATGCTCATCCTTTCTGTAGAATTTGCAGAAAGAGGCATCAGGGAGATGAGTTTTTAAGAAAACTATGTATTGCAATTATTGCAAAATGGCTGGACATATGGATGAAGAATGTAGAAGAAAAGAAAGACGTGTTTGCTACAACTGCGGAGAACCTGACCACATCCGTCCCGAATGTCCAAAGTTGATAAAGGTGTCTGACAACAAAGCAAAAAACACAGATGGAATGCACGACCTTTTCAGCTTACTACACAAGAAGCAGCAATGATTCCAGACGTCATTGCGGGGTACGTTTCTTATTAATAACGTTTACGCTAAAGTATTGTTTGATTCCGGGGCAAATCAAAGTTTTATAAACACGAAGTTTTGCCAAGCCCTAAATCAACCATTAATCAAACTTAATCAAGTCTGCACGGTAGAAATGGCCGATGGAAATTCCATTCATATTCATGAAGTACTTTAAGAAGAAAACATAAACTTACTAGGCCACAAGTTTAAAGCAAATTTACTCCCAATGAATCTGACTGGATTCGATGTCATATTAGGAATGGACTGGTTAGCAACCAATCATGCTCTAATCCTATGTAATACAAATTATGTTGAAATTCGCACGCCAATAGGAAAAATTATTACAATTCAAGGAGATAAAATGTCCAAGCCTAGGAAGTTCTTATCGGTAATGAAAGTGGTAAACTATCTAAGGAAACAAGGCTTACTATATATGATTTCTGTAATCATTAGCGCCAAAGGAAAACAGCTAAAAGAAATTCTAGTAGTATCGAAATATTCTGACGTCTGTCCAGAAGATTTACATGGACAACCACCTGATCGTGAAGTTGAATTTAGAATCCATATAACACCAGGAACAACGCCAGTTGCTAAAGAACCATATATATTAGCGCCAACAGTGTTAGAATTAAAGAAGCAATTAGATGAATTGCTAGAGAAAGGTTTCATACAACCTAGCTCATCACCCTAGGGAGCACCTGCATTGTTTGTCAAAAAGAAAGATGGGTCAATGCGTATGTGTATCGATTATAGATAATTAAATAAAGTTATAATTAAGAATGGGTATCCGTTACCGAGAATTGATGATTTATTCGATCCAACTCCAAGGAGCTCGATATTTTTTCTAAAATTGATTTACGTTCATGATACCATCAGTTAAAAGTGCAAGAAGAAGATATTCCTTAAGCAGCTTATAGAACAAGATATTATCATTATAAGTTTACAGTTATGCCGTTTGGTTTAACCAATGCACCAGATGCATTCATGGATATGATGAACTGAATATGTAAACCATATTTGGATAAATTTGTAATCGTTTTTATAGACGATATACTTATTTATTCCAAAAACAGTTAAGATCATGCCAAACATCTTCATACACTTTTGACACTTTTGAGAAAAAAGAAGCTTTACGCTAAATTCTCAAAGTGTGAGTTTTTGGTTACAAGAAGTACAATTTCTAGGACATTTGATTAACCATGAAGGTAATCATGTAGACCCTGCCAAAATAGAAGCTATTACTAATTGGTAAATTCCTAAAACTCCTACAGTAATTCAAAGTTTCTTAGGATTAGAAGGATATTATAGACATTTCATTCAATATTTTTCCTGAATAGCAGTTCCCTTATCAAAGTTAACGTGTAAGAATGTCAAGTTTGAATGGGAACCTAAGCAAAAACAAGCTTTTGTACCTTTAAAGCAAAAGTTTACAAATGCCCCAATACTCGCACTGCCAGAAGGAACTGAAGATTTCACAGTTTGTTGTGATGCTTCTAAATCAAGACTGGGATGTGTACTAATGCAACGTGAAAAAGTTATTGCTTACGCATCTAGACAACTAAAGAAGCATGAAGAGAATTACACAACACATGACTTAGATTAAGGAGCAATAGTTTTTGCCTTAAAGATCTGGAGACACTATCTATATGGTAGTAATTTTCTAGTATTCATAAATAATAAAAGTTTAAAATATATTTTTGGGCAAAAGGAGCTTAACATGAGGCAAAGACGCTGGATGGAAATTCTTAGCGATTATGATTGTGAAATCCAATATCGTGAAGGTAAGAGTAATAAAGTAGGTGATGCATTAAGCAGAAAAGAACATGAGAAACCTAAAAGAGTGCGAGCCCTAAGGTTGTAACATCCTACTTTCGATAGGAATTAATAAAATAAATTTCTTTTATTTTATAGTGTGTCGCTTATCAGTTTAAATGAATAAACTAATAGAAGGTGGGATTGGATTTTAAAACATGGAATAAGAGTTGGAATGGGCCTTAGGTCCATGGGATTAAGGGAGTATAAATACCCCTTAAACCCTAAACCTTTCCATTTTTATCCATCTCATAGCCTACACCATCAAAAACACACACAAACACCATATTATATCCCGAGCCGGGATCCAAAGGTGAAAACCCGAGCTTGTTGGTGCTAGAACGTGTGACTAACGAAAACAACATCAAGACTAGACCGTAATCATAAACCGACTCGTTTAAGGTACGTTTATATCGAGAACTTGTTCGTTAGGTCCGGATTATGTCTAGATTTAATAGATCTGTTTTAGTATGTTAAAAACGAATCCAACACAACAAATCCTAGTGAAATTCGTTAACAATTGATGGGTTAAATTTTCATTGAATAGTCGGGTCTTTAATAGAACAAATCGCACCCTTTAAACGTGAATGTTTGTCTGATTTGATGGTTAGGGTTCGTTAGAGCTGTGATTCCGAGTTCAATGATACCAATTTCATGTTGTGTCGTTGAGAATCGAGGGTTTAATTGCAGATATGGTATATGTTGACTATTTCGTGTTCTTGATGATTTTGACTTTGACCCTGAGTCAAAGTCTGGATAAGAACTGTTGACAGTTCATTATAGTTGATCATTCTTTACGCGGTGATAACGAATGGGACTCATTCGTGTGACTTGATAACGAATGAACCTTTAAATTCATTAACTGTCCATTCGTTATATTAAGATAACGAATCAGGTCCCGTCAAGATAACGAATTAGGCTAACGAACTAGGATAACGAACTAGGTGATTCGTTACTCACAATTCGCTATGTAAAGATAACGAACTAGAATAACGAATCAGTTAACGAACCAGATCGTGTAAGGTAACGAATTAAGCTAATGAATCAGACCATGTAAGTTAATGAATCACTTAACGAATCAGGTTTAATTCGTTATAGCAAATCAGACCAGCCAGGGGCTCTTCCCCTTGGACCCCGCTAGGGGCTGCCGCCCTTAGAACCATGCTTCCAGGGGCGCTGCCCTCGGACCCCCGTTCGTTGAAGGTAATAATTAATCTATAAACACGATATGGGTAGTGATAGTTTAATTGATACGTGTAATTGTTATACAGTTAGTCGTGCACATCTCAAGAAAGGAATAACCGTAAACGGTGAATGTAACCGAGTTCAGGTGAGTTTCTAGCCCCATCCTTGTTATGTTTTCGGGGCTGTGTGCATACCCGATGTGATTAGCTAATACACTTACCTTAAGTGGTAAGTGTATGCCTTATATGTTTATGTACGAATGAATGCTTGACGGTGCGTGAACGATATTTGGATATTGCATGTACTGTCGGGTGATAGTTTAAAGATATGAATGATATGTATATAAAATATGAATGATATATAAATGCATATATGAAAGTTATGATTATGAATGCATAGATTGCTATGTTATGGTTGTATAGAAGAAAGGGAACCGGGCCCTAATAAAACTCGAGGCTGAAAGGGACCGAGCCCTAATAATTCTCGAGGAAGAAAGGGAACCGAACCCTAATAATTCTCGAGGCAGAATGGTAACCGAGCCCTAACAATTCTCGAGGAAGAAAGGGAACCGAGCCTTAACAATTCTCGAGGAAGAAAGGGAACCGAGCCCTAACAATTCTCGAGGCAGAAAGGGAACCGAGCCCTTATAATTCTTGAGGCAGAATAGAATAATGTAAAGTAGGGTTTAATATAAAGTATGAAAGTAAAGAAAAGAATGAAAGAAAGAAAGAAAGTATATGATAGTGTATGTATGAAAGAAAGGTAAGCAGGTTATATAATATGTATCTTCGGATGTGTATGTATGAATATGTGAAAGTATTGTACGTTACCTGTTTAACTAGAACTCACTCAACATAGCTGACTTTTAGTATGCATGCAGGTGAGTAGGATGAGACAGCTCGCTTGATGGGGACACATGGCATGGAATTGAAGATACTGGCATCTCAAGGAAATGTTATGTTATTTAAAAGACTATGTTTTATGTTTAAACAATTTGAATGCTCGTTAAGATAAGAATTGATGATTATGTAATATATTGGTTTGAAGTTTTTATATTCCGCGTAAAGTTTTAATTAACTTTGATATTTAGAACTGTGTTTATGAGTAAATCCAACGTCCAATGTAGGGCACCGGGGTCAGTGCCTTACAAATGTTAGAGCTTCAAATCAATTTTATTAGTGAAGTAAATAATTCTCAGAAACAAGCAATAGAAGAAAATAATATTGCTGATGAGAAAAGAAATGGTACCATTGATTTACTTGTCATAGGAAATGATGAAATTCTCCGAATGGGGAACAGGATCTGGATACCTATCATAGGAGGATTACGAAAAAAGATTTTTGAAGAATCCCATAAATCCAAATATACAATGCATCCTGGAAGAGATAAAATGTATCAAGATTTAAAGAAAATGTATTGGTGGATATGAATGAAAAAGGACATAACCAGTTATGTTTCAAAATGCTTAACTTGTTCACAAGTTAAAGCAGAAAATCAAAAGCCATCAGGATTACTTCAACAATTAGAAATGCTAGAATGGAAATGGGAATTACTAACAATGGATTTTGTTACCAAATTACCTACCACAAGAAGAGGTAATGACACAATCTGGGTTATTGTGGATAGAGTTACAAAATCAGCTCATTTTATACCAATGAAGGAAACTTTTAAAATGGAACAAATGTAAACGAAATTCTTCGTTGATAAATAACTAAAAGTACCCTTTCAAGATATAAAGGTAAATAAAAAGTTGAAATTCGTTGAGAAACCCTTGGCAAATTGAAGATAGAAAGATCAAGAATCTCAAACATAAAAGAATAGTTCTGGTCAAAGTGAAGTGGGATTCAAAACGTGGACCAGAATATACTTGGGAATTGGAATCAGAAATGAAAAGGAAGTACCAACACTTATTCAAAGAAATCTCGAGGACGAGATTCAAAATAAGGAGGAGAGAATGAAAAACCACAAAATAAATTAAAGGAAAAGTAAAGAAATAAAAGAAGAAAACTCCATCCCACATTGGTGGAGGAAAAAAAGGAAAGACTTCTACCATAGTATAAATAGGAATGTAAGTTCTTGCCCCACATCGCTAGATTATAAAACTAGTGAGCTCTTTATAAGAAAGAAAACTCATATGTTAATATTCTTATAATACAAATCACACCCAGTGGTCCTAGCGTAGGGTGCGAAGCACCCAAACGCGGACGCACACGGGCTCAGATGAAGTGCGATGGGTGCAATGTGGCTCTTTGATGGCGCACTTTGCATGTGGAAAATTAAATATTTAATAAACCTCCCATCCCGATACGCGACAGGTTTAGATTAGTCACATCGCGTTACGCGATGACGTGTAAATTATCCAGATCTTTGCGGCATCGCGATACGCGATGGACTATTAAAGTAAAACATCGCAATACGGGACGTGGAGGTTATGTAGACAAGACACGTAACATGCCACGTAGCCTACCTAGGGCTGACTTGGCAAAGCTATAAGATTCATCTCAATATGCGATGTTCTTTGTTTATGACCATCGCGTATCACGACGGGTTCCAAAATCAGCTATAAATAGGGTGGAAACGGGACTTTCATTCCTCATCCCAAATCATGTTTTCTCTATGAAATATCTGTCTATATTATATGTATTAAGAAGATGGTATAATACCCGAGTGATCGTAGCAATATCCTATCTGACCGAAAGAAACTTATATACGCGAATCCAAAAGCTCTGCCTGTTAAGGTAAAACATATGTAAGCAGGTATTGTGGGGTTTTGTATACAAGGCTTGCCTACTGGGTTATTACACGTTACTTATTGGTCACGTGTTAGCCAATCAGTAATATGACCACAATCATAGATACGGTCGAGTGACAAGTACCTTTCGGTAATTTGTAAGCAGGCAGATGAAAAAATATCTTAATGTTGTAAATGTAAAAAGTGTCATTTACAAATGAATGAACTCACCAGTATTTCTTGCTGATCAAATATTATAAACATGTTTCAGGTAACTTGTTGGAGACAAAAGAATTATGCCTGCGGGCTTACAGCTTAAATAAGTGGCTTACCATCAGAATAAAGAACGTGTTTTGTAAATTAGGGTTTATCCCTTTAAAGTTTATTTTTGTATAAAATGGATTAATTCTCAGTTTATAATAATAATAATAATAATAATAATAATAATAATAATAATAATAATAATAATAATAATAATAATAATAATAATAATAATAATAATGGTGTTTTTTTGTAACTCTGATCATTTTTCCTAACTACGGTTCTGATAAAAATATTCTGCTGCAAAATAATTTAATAAACACCGATACCACCAATCAATGTTCACGGCTTCCTTCCCAGGGTATAGGGGTCGGGGGCTGTGACATAAAGGTAGGCTATCACAACATCCATTAGATACATACCAATCTGTTGTTGTATTACCAGACTAACAAGATAAAGAAAAGTCGTTGCATCTATAACAGGAGAATACATCTCCTCATAATCAATTCTAGGTTTTTGCGAAAATCCTTATGCTATCAATCATGCCTTGTAGCGTGTAATCTCAATCTTTTTGTTACGTTTTCGCACAAAGATCCATTTGTAACCAAAAACATTTAAACCTTCAGGTGTTTGAACTACATGACCAAAGACCTCCCATTTGTGAGGGAATTTAATTCTGCTTCAATTGCGGCTTTCCAGTTTGGCCAGTCATGTCTCTATTTACATTCATCAAGAGATATTGGTTCATGATCCTCATTGTTTTCCATTATTTTTGGTGCTACATTATATGAAAAGGTGTCAACGACGTCGACTTGGTTTTGGTTCCATACTTTCTTATCCATGAAATATTATTGAGATCTCTTCATTTTCAGGTACCTTATGTTCGTCTTGAACCATCGTGTCTAGTGTCTCTTTAGGAGACTCTTTTTCTGGCATTACTGCTATCTCGATTTGACTATGCTCAATATTTGATCTTTTTTTCTTTTGAGGATTTTTGTCTTTGGAACCAATTGGTCTGCCACACTTTAGGAGTGCATTATATTTTTTTTTACCAATATGTGGTGGTCCTTCTGGGACACCGATTTTAATTGGAGCATTAGCAACCGGTATATGTGACTTAGTCACTCTCTTTTGGGTCAGCAAATGCATCTGGTAATTGATTTGCTAATCTTTGTAAATGAATTATTATTTGAACTTCAAGTTCACACTATTTAGTTCGAGAATCCAAATGAGATAACGATAATTCATTCAACCATATATAACCTTTTGGCTGCTTTTCATCACCCCCCAATTTTGGGAATGCAGATTCATCAAAATGATAATCAACAAAACGAGCCGTAAACAAATCTCCTGTTGTTGGCTCTAAGTACTTAACAATAGATGGTGACTCATACCCGACATATATTCCTAACCTCTTTTGAGGTCCCATCTTTGTACGTTGTGGTGGAGCTATTGGAACATATTCAACACAACCAAAAATCCTTAGATGGGAGATATTTGGTTCCTGACCAAAAACCATTTTCAATGGGGAAGAAGTATGGTAACTCGTTGGTCTGATGTGAATAAGTGTTGTTGCATGTAAAATTGCATGCCCCCAAGTAGAAACTGGTAATTTTGATTTCATAATAATTGGTATTCATTTGAAGTCGCTTAATAAGCGATTCAACAAGCCCATTTTGTGTGTGGACATGAGGTACATGATGCTCCACACTTATCCCAATAGACATGCAATAATCATTAAATGTTTGGGATGTAAATTCATCGGCATTGTCTAACTGAATTTTCTTAATGGTGTAATCTGGGAAATGTGCTCTTAACCTTATTAATTGAGCAAGTAGTCGTGCAAATGTCATGTTACGACTTGATAATAAGCACACATGAGACCA